>NW_027477899.1:0-51809 GCF_051020955.1 Megalopta genalis
CTGGAAATCAGTGCGATGGAGAATGTTAGGCTTCAAATCCATGCGACACAAATGATTTACCTTCAGATACTTGCGATATAAGTGATATAGCTTCAAATGCAGATTAAACAAACGAGTTAGCTTCATATACAAGCGAAACACGCGATTTAGCTTCAAATCAATGCGATGTAGAAGGTTTAGCTTCAAATCAATGCGACACAAATGATTTTTCTCCAAATACTTGCGATACAAGTGATATAGCTTCAAATGCATGCGAAAGACAAGATTTAGGTTCAAATTCATGCAAAACACATGGTTTAGCTTCAAATCCATGCGAAACACATAATTTATCTTCAAATCAATGTGGTGTAGAAGGTTTAGCTTCAAATCCAAGCGAAACAAATGATTTAGCTTCAGATACTTGCGATATAAGTTATATAGCATCAAATGCAGGCGAATCGAACGAGTTAGCATGCAATCCAAGCAAAACACATGATTTATCTTCAAATCAATGCGATGTAGAAGGTTTAGCTTCAAATCCATGCGAAACAAATGATTTAGTTTCAAATCAATGCGAAGTAGATGGCTTAGCTTCAAATCCAAGCGAAACACATGATTTAGCTTCAAATCAATGCGATATAGAAGGATTAGTTTCAATCCTTGCGAAACAAAAGATTTAGCTTCAAATCAATGCGATGTAGAAGGTTTAGATTCAAATCCATGCGAAACAAATGATTTAGCTTCCGATACTTGCGATACAAGTGATATAGCTTCTAATGCATGCGAAAGACATGATTTAGGTTCAAATTCATGCAAAACACATGGTTTTGTTTCAAATCCATGCGAAACACATGATTAAGCTGCAAATCAATGCTATGTAGAAGGTTTAGTTTTCTAATTCATGCGCAACTCATGATTTAGCTACAAATAGATACCAACTAGATGTCCTAGCTTCAAATCCATGCGAAACAAATTATTTAGCTTCAGATACTTGCGATATAAGTGATATAGCACCAAATGCTTGCGATCGGAACGAGTTAGCTTCATAACCATGCGAAACACATGATTTAGCTTCAAATCAATGCGATGTAGAAGGTTTAGCTTCAAATCCATGCGAAACAAATGATTTAGCTTCAAATACTTGCGATATAAATGATGTAGCTTCAAATGCAGGCGAAACAAACGAGTTAGCTTCAAATCCAAGCAAAACACATGATTAAGCTTCAATGCATGCGAAAGACAAGATTTAGGTTCAAATTCATGCGAAACACAGGGTTTAGATTCAAATTCATGCGAAACAAATGATTTAGCTTCAGATAATTGCGATATAAGTGATATAGCACCAAATGCAGGCGATAGGAACGAGTTAGCTTCATAACCATGCGAAACACATGATTTAGCTTCAAATCAATGCGATGTAGAAGGTTTAGCTTCAAATCCATGCGAAACAAATTATTTAGCATCAGATACTTGCGATATAACTGATATAGCTTCAAATGCAGGGGAAACAAACGAGTTTGCATCAAATCCATGCAAAACACATGATTTAGCTTCAAGTCAATGCGATGTAGAAGGTTTAGTTTCAAATCCAAGCGAAACATATGATTTAGCTTCAAATCAAAGCGATGTAGAAGGTTTAGCTACAAATCCATGCGAAACAAATGATGTAGCTGCCAATCAATGCGATGTAGAAGGTTTAGCTTCAATCCATGCGAAACAAATGATTTAGCATCAGATACTTGCGATATAACAGATATAGCTTCTAATGAAGGGGAAACAAACGAGTTAGCATAAAATCCATGCTAAACAAACGATTTAGCTTCAAATCAATGCGATGGAGAAGGTTTAGCTACAAATCCATGCGAAACAAATGATTTAGCATCAAACACTTGGGATATAAGTGATATAGCTTCAAATGCAGACGAATCAAACCAGTCAGCTTCAAAATCCATGCGATACACAGCATTTAGCATTAAATCCATGCGAAGTAGAAGGCTTAGCTTCAAATCCATGCGAAACAAATGATTTACGTACAGATACTTGCGATATAAGTGATATAACATCAAATGCAGGCGAAACGAACGAGTTAGCTTCAAATCCAAGCGAAACACATAATTTAGCTTCAAATCAATGCGGTGTAGAAGGTTTAGCTTCAAATCCATGCGAAACAAATGATTTAGCTTCAAACACTTGTGATATAACTGATATAGCTCCAAATGCAGGGGAAACAAACGAGTTAGCATCAAATCCATGCGAAACACACTATTTAGCTGCAAATAATGCGATGTAGAAGGTTTAGCATTAAATCCATGCGAAACAAATGATTTAGCATCAGATACTTGTGATATAACTGATATAGCTTCAAATGCAGGGGAAACAAACGAGTTAGCTTCAAATCCATGCGAAACACATGATTTAGTAGCAAATCAATGCAATGTAGAAGGTTTAGTTTCAAATCCATGGGAATCCAATGATTTAGCTTCAGATACTTGCGATATAAGTGATACAGCTTCAAATGCAGGGGAAACAAAAGAGTTAGCTTCATATCAAAGCGAAACACATGATTTAGCAGCAAATCAATGCGATGTAGAAGGATTAGCTTCAAATCCATGCGAAACCAATGATTTAGCGTCAGACACTTGCGATATAAGTGGCATAGCTTCAAATGCAGACGAAATAAACGAGTAAGCTTCAAATCCAAGCGAAGCACATGATTTAGTAGCAAATCAATGCGATGTAGAAGGTTTAGCTTCAAATCCATGCGAAACAAATGATTTAGCATCAGATACTTGCGATATAACTGATATAGCTTCAAATGCAGGGGAAACAAACGAGTTAGCATAAAATCCATGCAAAACACATGAATTAGCTTCAAATCAATGCGATGTGGAAGGTTTAGCTTCAAATCCATGCGAAACAAATGATTTAGCATCAGATACTTGCGATATAACTGATATAGATTCAAATGCAGGGGAAACAAACGAGTTAGCATCAAATCCAAGTGAATCACACGATATGCATCAAATCAATGCGATGTAGAAGGATTAGCTTCAAATCAATGCGACACAAATGATTTAGCTTCAAACACTTGTGATATAAGTGATATAGCTGCAAATGCAGACGAATCAAACGGGGTTGCTTCAAAATCCATGTGATACATATCAGTTTGCTTCAAATCGATACGATGTAGAAGGTTTTAGCTTCAAATCCCTGCGAAACAAATGATTTAGCTTCAAACACTTGCGATATAAGTGATATAGCACCAAATGCAGGGGAAAACAACGAGTTAGCATAAAATCCATGCAAAACACATGAATTAGCTTCAAATCAATGCGATGTGGAAGGTTTAGCTTCAAATCCATGCGAAACAAATGATTTAGCATCAGATACTTGCGATATAACTGATATAGATTCAAATACAGGGGAAACAAACGAGTTAGCATCAAATCCATGCAAAACACATGATTTAGCTTCAAATCAATACGATGTAGAAGATATAGCTACAAATCCAAGCGAAACACATGATTTAGCTTCAAATGAATGCGATATAGAAGGTTTAGCTTCAAATCCATGCGAAACAAATGATTTAGCTTCAAATCAATACGATGTAGAAGGTTTAGCTTTAAATCCATACGAAACAAATGATTTAGCTTCAGATACTTGCGATAGAAGTGATATAGCATCAATGCAGGCGAAACGAACGAGTTAGCTTCAAATCCATGCGAATCACATGATTTAGCTACAAATCAATGCGATGTAGATGGTTTAGCTTCAAATCCATGCAAAACAAATGATTTAGCTTCAAACACATGTAATATAAGTGATATGGCTGCATATGCAGACAAATCAAACGGGGTAGCTACAAAATCCATGCGATACATATCATTTTGCTTCAAATCGATACGAAGTAGAAGGTTTAGCTTCAAATCCATGCGAAACGAATGATTTAGCATCAAACACTTGTGATATAAGTGATATAGCATCAAATGCAGGCCAAACAAACGAGTTAGCATCAAATCCAAGCGAATCACACGATATGCTTCAAATCAGTGCGATGTAGAAGGTTTAGCTTCAAATCCATGCGACACAAATGATTTAGCTTCAAATCAATGCGAAGTAGAAGGCATAGCTTCAAATCGATGCGGAACAAATGGTTGAGCTTCAAACACTTCGGATATAGGTGACATAGCTTCAACTGCGTGAGAATCAAACGGGATAGCTTCAAAATCCATGCCATACATATCATTTAGCTTCAAATCGATACGATGTAGAAGGTTTAGCTTCAAATCCATGCGAAACAAATGATTTAGCATCAAACACTTGTGATATAAGTGATATAGCATCAAATGCAGGCCAAACAAACGAGTTAGCGTCAAATCCAAGCGAATCACACGATATGCTTCAAATCAGTGCGATGTAGAAGGTTTAGCTTCAAATCCATGCGACACAAATGATTTAGCTTCAAATCAATGCGAAGTAGAAGGCATAGCTTCAAACCGATGCGGAACAAATGGTTGAGCTTCAAACACTTCGGATATAGGTGATATAGCTTCAACTGCGTGAGAATCAAACGGGATAGCTTCAAAATCCATGCCATACATATCATTTAGCTTCAAATCGATACGATGTAGAAGGTTTAGCTTCAAATCCATGCGAAACAAATGATTTAACTTCAAATCAATGCGATGTAGAAGGTTTAGCTTCAAATCTAAGCGAAACACATGATTTAGCGTCAAATGAAAGCGATGTAGAGAAGGTATAGCTTCAAATCCAAGCGAAACACATGATTTAGCTTCAAATCAATGCGATGTAGAAGGTTTAGATTCAAATCCATGCGAAACAAATGATTTAGCTTCAGATACTTGCGATGGAAGCGATATAGCATCAAATGCAGGCGAAACGAACGATTAGCTTCAAATCCATACGAATCACATGATCAAGCTACAAATCAATGCGATGTAGAAGGTTTAGCTTCAAATTCATGCGAAACAAGTGATTTAGCATCAGATACTTGCGATATAATTGATATAGCTTCAAATGCAGGGGAAACAAACGAGTTAGCATAAAATACATGCAAGACACATGAATTAGCTTCAAATCAATGCGATGTGGAAGGTTTAGCTTCAAATCCATGCGAAACAAATGATTTAGCATCAGATACTTGCGATATAAGTGATATAGCTGCAAATGCAGACGAATCAAACGGGGTAGCTTCAAAATCCATGCGATACATATCATTTTGCTTCAAATCGATACGATGTAGAAGGTTTAGCTTCAAATCCATGCGAAACAAATGATTTAGCTTCAGATACTTGCGATGGAAATGATATAGCATCAAATGGAGGCGAAACGAACGAGTTAGCTTCAAATCCATGCGAATCACATGATTTAGCTACAAAACAATGCGATGTAGAAGGTTAGCTTCAAATTCATGCGAAACAAGTGATTTAGCATCAGATACTTGCGATATAACTGATATAGCTTCAAATGCAGGGGAAACAAACGAGTTAGCATAAAATCATGCAAAATACATGGATTAGCTTCAAACCAATGCGATGTGGAAGGTTTAGCTTCAAATCCATGCGAAACAAATGATTTAGCATCAGATACTTGCGATATAACTGATATAGATTCAAATACAGGGGAAACAAACGAGTTAGCATCAAATCCATGCAAAACACATGATTTAGCTTCAAATCAATACGATGTAGAAGGTTTAGCTTCAAATCCATGCGAAACAAATGATTTAGCATCAGATACGTGGAATATAACTGATATTGCTTCAAATGCAGGGGAAACAAATGAGTTAGCATCAAATCCATGCAAAACACATGATTTAGCTTCAAATCAAAGCGATGTAGAAGATATAGCTACAAATCCAGCGAAACACATGATTTAGCTTCAAATGAATGCGATATAGAAGGTTTAGCTTCAAATCCATGCGAAACAAATGATTTAGCTTCAAATCAATACGATGTAGAAAGTTTAGCTTTAAATCCATACGAAACAAATGATTTAGCTTCAGATACTTGCGATAGAAGTGATATAGCATTAAATGCAGGCGAAACGAACGAGTTAGCTTCAAATCCATGCGAATCACATGATTTAGCTACAAATCAATGCGATGTAGAAGGTTTAGCTTCAATCCATGCAAACCAAATGATTTAGCTTCTAACACATGTAATATAAGTGATATAGCTGCATATGCAGACATATCAAACGGGGTAGCTACAAAATCCATGCGATACATATCATTTTGGTTCAAATCGATACGAAGTAGAAGGTTTAGCTTCAAATCCATGCGAAACGAATGATTTAGCATCAGATACTTGCGATATAACTGATATAGATTCAAATACAGGGAAACAACGAGTTAGCATCAAATCCATGCAAAACACATGATTTAGCTTCAAATCAATACGATGTAGAAGGTTTAGCTTCAAATCCATGCGAAACAAATGATTTAGCATCAGATACGTGGAATATAACTGATATTGCTTCAAATGCAGGGGAAACAAATGAGTTAGCATCAAATCCATGCAAAACACATGATTTAGCTTCAAATCAAAGCGATGTAGAAGATATAGCTACAAATCCAAGCGAAACACATGATTTAGCTTCAAATGAATGCGATATAGAAGGTTTAGCTTCAATCCATGCGAAACAAATGATTTAGCTTCAAATCAATACGATGTAGAAAGTTTAGCTTTAAATCCATACGAAACAAATGATTTAGCTTCAGATACTTGCGATAGAAGTGATATACCATTAAATGCAGGCGAAACGAACGAGTTAGCTTCAAATCCATGCGAATCACATGATTTAGCTACAAATCAATGCGATGTAGAAGGTTTAGCTTCAAATCCATGCAAACCAAATGATTTAGCTTCTAACACATGTAATATAAGTGATATAGCTGCATATGCAGACATATCAAACGGGGTAGCTACAAAATCCATGCGATACATATCATTTTGGTTCAAATCGATACGAAGTAGAAGGTTTAGCTTCAAATCCATGCGAAACGAATGATTTAGCATCAAACACTTGCGATATAAGTGATATAGCATCAAATGCAGGCCAAACAAACGAGTTAGCATCAAATCCAAGCGAATCACAAGATATGCTTCAAATCAGTGCGATGTAGAAGGTTTAGCTTCAAATCCATGCGACACAAATGATTTAGCTTCAAATCAATGCGAAGTAGAAGGCATAGCTTCAAATCGATGCGGAACAAATGGTTGAGCTTCAAACACTTCTGGTATAGGTGATATAGCTTCAACTGCGTGAGAATCAAACGGGATAGCTTCAAAATCCATGCCATACATATCATTTAGCTTCAATCGATACGATGTAGAAGGTTTAGCTTCAAATCCATGCGAAACAAATGATTTAGCATCAAACACTTGTGATATAAGTGATATAGCATCAAATGCAGGCCAAACAAACGAGTTAGCATCAAATCCAAGCAAATCACACAATATTCTTCAAATCAATGCGATGTAGAAGGTTTAGCTTCAAATCCATGCGAAACAAATGATTTAACTTCAAATCAATGCGATGTAGAAGGTTTAGCTACAAATCTAAGCGAAACACATGATTTAGCTTCTAATCAATCCGATGTAGAAGTTTTAGATTCAAATCCATGCGAAACAATTGATTTAGCATCAAACACTTGGGATATGAGTGATATAGCTTCAAATGCAGACGAAACAAACGAGTTAGCTTCAAATAGAAGCGAATCACATGATTTAGTTACAATTCAATGCGATGTAGAAGGTTTAGCTTCAAATTCAAGCGAAACTCAGGATTTAGCTTCAAATCAATGCTATGTAGGAGGTTTAGCTCCAAATCCATGCGGCACAAATGATTTAGGTTCAGATACTTGCGATATAAGTGATGTAGCTTTAAATGCAGGGAAAACATATGAGTTAGCTTCAAATCCATGCAAAACACATGATTGAGCTGCAAATCAATGCGATGCAGAAGGTTTAGCTTCAAATCCATGCAAAACAAATGATTGAGCTTCAAACACTTAGGTTATAGGTGATATAGCTTCAGCTGCATGCGAAACAAACGAGTTAGCTTCAAATTCATGCTAAACACATGATTCAGCTGGAAATCAGTGCGATGGAGAATGTTAGGCTTCAAATCCATGCGACACAAATGATTTACCTTCAGATACTTGCGATATAAGTGATATAGCTTCAAATGCAGATTAAACAAACGAGTTAGCTTCATATACAAGCGAAACACGCGATTTAGCTTCAAATCAATGCGATGTAGAAGGTTTAGCTTCAAATCAATGCGACACAAATGATTTTTCTCCAAATACTTGCGATACAAGTGATATAGCTTCAAATGCATGCGAAAGACAAGATTTAGGTTCAAATTCATGCAAAAACACATGGTTTAGCTTCAAATCCATGCGAAACACATAATTTATCTTCAAATCAATGTGGTGTAGAAGGTTTAGCTTCAAATCCAAGCGAAACAAATGATTTAGCTTCAGATACTTGCGATATAAGTTATATAGCATCAAATGCAGGCGAATCGAACGAGTTAGCATGCAATCCAAGCAAAACACATGATTTATCTTCAAATCAATGCGATGTAGAAGGTTTAGCTTCAAATCCATGCGAAACAAATGATTTAGTTTCAAATCAATGCGAAGTAGATGGCTTAGCTTCAAATCCAAGCGAAACACATGATTTAGCTTCAAATCAATGCGATATAGAAGGATTAGTTTCAAATCCTTGCGAAACAAAAGATTTAGCTTCAAATCAATGCGATGTAGAAGGTTTAGATTCAAATCCATGCGAAACAAATGATTTAGCTTCCGATACTTGCGATACAAGTGATATAGCTTCTAATGCATGCGAAAGACATGATTTAGGTTCAAATTCATGCAAAACACATGGTTTAGTTTCAAATCCATGCGAAACACATGATTAAGCTGCAAATCAATGCTATGTAGAAGGTTTAGTTTTCTAATTCATGCGCAACTCATGATTTAGCTACAAATAGATACCAACTAGATGTCCTAGCTTCAAATCCATGCGAAACAAATTATTTAGCTTCAGATACTTGCGATATAAGTGATATAGCACCAAATGCTTGCGATCGGAACGAGTTAGCTTCATAACCATGCGAAACACATGATTTAGCTTCAAATCAATGCGATGTAGAAGGTTTAGCTTCAAATCCATGCGAAACAAATGATTTAGCTTCAAATACTTGCGATATAAATGATGTAGCTTCAAATGCAGGCGAAACAAACGAGTTAGCTTCAAATCCAAGCAAAACACATGATTAAGCTTCAAATGCATGCGAAAGACAAGATTTAGGTTCAAATTCATGCGAAACACAGGGTTTAGATTCAAATTCATGCGAAACAAATGATTTAGCTTCAGATAATTGCGATATAAGTGATATAGCACCAAATGCAGGCGATAGGAACGAGTTAGCTTCATAACCATGCGAAACACATGATTTAGCTTCAAATCAATGCGATGTAGAAGGTTTAGCTTCAAATCCATGCGAAACAAATTATTTAGCATCAGATACTTGCGATATAACTGATATAGCTTCAAATGCAGGGGAAACAAACGAGTTTGCATCAAATCCATGCAAAACACATGATTTAGCTTCAAGTCAATGCGATGTAGAAGGTTTAGCTTCAAATCCAAGCGAAACATATGATTTAGCTTCAAATCAAAGCGATGTAGAAGGTTTAGCTACAAATCCATGCGAAACAAATGATGTAGCTGCCAATCAATGCGATGTAGAAGGTTTAGCTTCAAATCCATGCGAAACAAATGATTTAGCATCAGATACTTGCGATATAACAGATATAGCTTCTAATGAAGGGGAAACAAACGAGTTAGCATAAAATCCATGCTAAACAAACGATTTAGCTTCAAATCAATGCGATGGAGAAGGTTAGCTACAAATCCATGCGAAACAAATGATTTAGCATCAAACACTTGGGATATAAGTGATATAGCTTCAAATGCAGACGAATCAAACCAGTTAGCTTCAAAATCCATGCGATACACAGCATTTAGCATTAAATCCATGCGAAGTAGAAGGCTTAGCTTCAAATCCATGCGAAACAAATGATTTACGTACAGATACTTGCGATATAAGTGATATAACATCAAATGCAGGCGAAACGAACGAGTTAGCTTCAAATCCAAGCGAAACACATAATTTAGCTTCAAATCAATGCGGTGTAGAAGGTTTAGCTTCAAATCCATGCGAAACAAATGATTTAGCTTCAAACACTTGTGATATAACTGATATAGCTCCAAATGCAGGGAAACAAACGAGTTAGCATCAAATCCATGCGAAACACACTATTTAGCTGCAAATAATGCGATGTAGAAGGTTTAGCATTAAATCCATGCGAAACAAATGATTTAGCATCAGATACTTGTGATATAACTGATATAGCTTCAAATGCAGGGGAAACAAACGAGTTAGCTTCAAATCCATGCGAAACACATGATTTAGTAGCAAATCAATGCAATGTAGAAGGTTTAGTTTCAAATCCATGGGAATCCAATGATTTAGCTTCAGATACTTGCGATATAAGTGATACAGCTTCAAATGCAGGGGAAACAAAAGAGTTAGCTTCATATCAAAGCGAAACACATGATTTAGCAGCAAATCAATGCGATGTAGAAGGATTAGCTTCAAATCCATGCGAAACAATGATTTAGCGTCAGACACTTGCGATATAAGTGGCATAGCTTCAAATGCAGACGAAATAAACGAGTAAGCTTCAAATCCAAGCGAAGCACATGATTTAGTAGCAAATCAATGCGATGTAGAAGGTTTAGTTTCAAATCCATGCGACACAAATGGTTTAGCTACAAATACTTGTGATATACGTTTTTAGATTCAACTGCATGCGCAACAAAGGAATTAGCTTCAAATCCATGCGAAACAAATGGTTTAGGGTCAAATACTTATGATATACATGATTCAGCTTGAACTGCATGCGAAACAAACGAGTTAGATTCAAATTCAAGCGGAACACATAATTTAGCTTCAAATCAATGTGAAGAAGAAGGCTTAGCTTCAAATCCATGCGAGTCAAATGTTTTAGCTTCAACTACATGTGATATACATGATTTCGCTGCGACTTCATGCGGAACAAATGAGTTAGCATCAAATGCTTGTGATATACATGATTTAGCTACAACTGCATGCGAATCAAACGAGTTAGCTTCAAATCCACGCGAAACACATGATTTTGCTTCAGATACTTGCGATAGAAGGGACATCGCTACAAATGCAGACGAAACAAACCAGTGAGCTTCAATTCCATGCGAAACACATGATTTAGCTTCAATTCATACGAAACATATTATTTAGGTTTAAATTAATGCGTAATACATGATTTAGATTCAAATTCATGCGAAACACATGATTGAGCTACAAATTCGTTGCGAAATACATGATATAGATACAAATTCACACCGAGCACATGGTTTAGTATCAAATTCATGCGAAACAAAAGATTTAGCATCAGATACATGCGATATAAGTGACATAGGTTCAACTGCAGCCGAATCAAACGAGTTAGCTTCAATTCCATGCGAAACACATTATTTAGCGTCAACTCAATACGAAGTAGAAGGATTAGCTTCAAATCCATGCGAAACCAATGATTTAGCTTCAGATACTTGCGATAGAAGGGACATAGCTTCAAATGCAGACGAAACAAACCAGTTAGTTTCAATTCCATGCGAAACACATGATTTAGCTTCAAATCAATTCGAAGTAGAAGGATTAGATTCAAATCCATGCCAAACAAATGGTTTAGCTACAAATACTTGTGATATACGTTATTTAGATTCAACTGCATGCGCAACAAACGAATTAGCTTCAAATCCATGCGAAACACATGATTTAGCAGCAAAACAATGCGATGTAGAAGGTTTAGCTTCAAATCCATGCGAATCAAATTGTTTAGCTTCAACTACAAGTGATATAGATGATTTCGCTTCTACTTCAAGCGGAACAAATAAGTTAGCTTCAAATACTTGTGATATACGTGATTTAGCTTCAAATGCATGCGAAACAAACGAGTTTGATTTAAACCATGCGAAACACATGATTTAGCTGCAAATCAATGCGATGTAGAAGGTTTTGCTTCAAATCCATGCGAAACAAAAGATTTAGCATCAGATACATGCGATATAAGTGACATAGGTTCAACTGCAGCCGAATCAAACGAGTTAGCTTCAATTCCATGCGAAACACATTATTTAGCGTCAACTCAATTCGAAGTAGAAGGATTAGATTCAAATCCATGCCAAACAAATGGTTTAGCTACAAATACTTGTGATATACGTTATTTAGATTCAACTGCATGCGCAACAAACGAATTAGCTTCAAATCCATGCGAAACACATGATTTAGCAGCAAAACAATGCGATGTAGAAGGTTTAGCTTCAAATCCATGCGAATCAAATTGTTTAGCTTCAACTACAAGTGATATAGATGATTTCGCTTCTACTTCAAGCGGAACAAATAAGTTAGCTTCAAATACTTGTGATATACGTGATTTAGCTTCAAATGCAAGCGAAACAAACGAGTTTGATTTAAACCATGCGAAACACATGATTTAGCTGCAAATCAATGCGATGTAGAAGGTTTTGCTTCAAATCCATGCGAAACAAAAGATTTAGCATCAGATACATGCGATATAAGTGACATAGGTCAACTGCAGCCGAATCAAACGAGTTAGCTTCAATTCCATGCGAAACACATTATTTAGCGTCAACTCAATTCGAAGTAGAAGGATTAGCTTCAAATCCATGCGAAACCAATGATTTAGCTTCAGATACTTGCGATAGAAGGGACATCGCTTCAAATGCAGACGAAACAAACCAGTGAGCTTCAATTCCATGCGAAACACATGATTTAGCTTCAAATTCATACGAAACATATTATTTAGGTTTAAATTAATACGTAATACATGATTTAGATTCAAATTCATGCGAAACACATGATTGATGCTACAAATTCGTTGCGAAATACATGATATAGATACAAATTCACACCGAGCACATGGTTTAGTATCAAATTCATGCGAAAGTCATGATTTAGTTTCAACTTCATTCGAAACACATGACTTGGCTCCAAGATCATGCGAAACAAATGATTTAGCTTCAAACACTTGGGATATAAGTGATATAGCTTCAAATGCAGACGAAACAAACGAGTTAGCTTCAAATCCATGCGAAACACATGATTTAGCTGCAAATCAATGCGATGTAGAAGGTTTAGCTTCAAATCCATTCGAAACAAATGATTTAGCATCAGATACATGCGATATAAGTGATATAGGTTCAACTGCAGCCGAATCAAACGAGTTAGCTTCCAATCCAATCGAAACACATGATTTAGGAGCAAATCAATGCGATTTAGAAGGTTTAGATTCAAATCCATACGAAACCAATGATTTAGCATCAGATACTTGCGATATAAGTGGCATAGCTTCAAATGCAGACGAAACAAACGAGTTAGCTTCAAATCCATGCGAAACAAATGATGTAGCTACAAATCAATGCGATGTAGATGGTTTAGCTTCAAATCCATGCGAAACAAATGATTTAGCTTCAAACACTTGGGATATAAGTGATATAGCTTCAAATGCAGACGAATCAAACGAGTTAGCTTCAAAATCCATTCGAAACACATGATTTAGCTGCAAATCAATGCGATGTAGAAGGTTTAGATTGAAATCCATGCGGTACACAAGGTTTAGCATCAAATCAATGTGATGTAGAAGGTTTAGCTTCATATCTAAGCGAATCAAATGATTGAGCTTCTAACACTTGGGATATAAGTGATATAGTTTCAAATGCAGACGAATCAAACGAGTTAGCTTCAACTTCATTCGAAACACATGACTTGGCTCCAAGTTCATGCGAAACCAATGATTTAGTTTCAGATACTTGCGATATAAGGGACATCGCTTCAATTCAGACGAAACAAACCAGTTAGCTTCAATTCCATGCGAAACTCATGATTTAGCTTCAACTCAATTCGAAGTAGAAGGATTATCTTCAAATCCATGCCAAACAAATGGTTTAGCTACTAATACTTGTGATATACGTTATTTAGATTCAACTGCATGCGCAACAAACGAATTAGCTTCAAATCCATGCGAAACACATGATTTAGCTTCAAATCACTGCGAAGTAGAAGGCTAAACATCGATCCCATGCGAAACAAATGGTTTCGCTTCAAATACTTGTGATATACGTGATTTAGCTTCAAATGCATGCGAAACAAACGAGTTTGCTTCAAACCATGCGAAACACATGATTTAGCTGCAAATCAATGCGATGTAGAAGGTTTAGCTTCAAATCCATGCGAAACAAAAGATTTAGCATCAGATACATGCGATATAAGTGACATAGGTTCAACTGCAGCCGAATCAAACGAGTTAGCTTCAATTCCATGCGAAACACATTATTTAGCGTCAAATCAATTCGAAGTAGAAGGATTAGATTCAAATCCATGCCAAACAAATGGTTTAGCTACAAATACTTGTGATATACGTTATTTAGATTCAACTGCATGCGCAACAAACGAATTAACTTCAAATCCATGCGAAACACATGATTTAGCAGCAAAACAATGCGATGTAGAAGGTTTAGCTTCAAATCCATGCGAATCAAATTGTTTAGCTACAACTACAAGTGATATAGATGATTTCGCTTCTACTTCAAGCGGAACAAATAAGTTAGCTTCAAATACTTGTGATATACGTGATTTAGCTTCAAATGCATGCGAAACAAACGAGTTTGCTTTAAACCATGCGAAACACATGATTTAGCTGCAAATCAATGCGATGTAGAAGGTTTAGCTTCAAATCCATGCGAAACAAAAGATTTAGCATCAGATACATGCGATATAAGTGACATAGGTTCAACTGCAGCCGAATCAAACGAGTTAGCTTCAATTCCATGCGAAACACATTATTTAGCTGCAAATCAATGCGAGGTAGAAGGTTTAGCTTCAAATCCATGCGAAACAATTGCTTTAGCATCGGATACTTGCGATATAACTGATATTGCTTGAAATGCTGGGGAAACAAACGAGTTAGCATAAAATCCATGAAAAGCACATGATTTAGCTTCAAATCAATGCGATGTAGAAGGTATAGCTTCAAATCCAAGCGAAACACATGATTTAGCTTCAAAGCAATGCGATGTGGAAGGTTTAGCTTCAAATCCATGCGAAACAAATGATTTAGGTTCAGATACTTGCGATATATTCATATAGCTTCAAATGCGGGCGCAACAAACGTCTTAGCTTCAAATCCAAGCGAATTACTTGAATTAGCTTCAATTCAATGCGATGTAGATGCTTTAGCTTCAAATCCATGCGACACAAATGATTTAGCTTCAAATACTTGCGATATAAATGATATAGCTTCAAATGCAGGCGAAACTAACGAGTTACCTTCAAATCCATGCGAAACACATGATTTAGCTTCAAATCAATGCGATGTAGTAGGTTTAGCTACAAATCCAAGCGAAACACATGTTTTAGCTTCAAATCAATGCGAAGTAGAAGGCTTAGGTTCAAATCCATGCGAGACAAATGATTTAGGTTCAGATACTTGCGATATAAGTGATATAGCTTCAAATGCAGGAGAAACAAACGAGTTAGCATAAAATCCATGCAAAACACACGATTTAGCTTCAAATCAATGTGATGTAGAAGGTTTAGCTTCAAATCCATGCGAAACAAATTATTTAGCATCAGATACTTGCGATAAAACTGATATAGCTTCAAATGCAGGGGAAACAAACGAGTTAGCATAAAATCCATGCTAAACATATGATGTAGCTGCAAATCAATGCGATGTAGAAGGTTTAGCTTCAAATCCATGCGAAACAAATGATTTAGCATCAGATACTTGCGATATAACAGATATAGCTTCTAATGAAGGGGAAACAAACGAGTTAGCATAAAATCCATGCTAAACACACGATTTAGCTTCAAATCAATGCGATGGAGAAGGTTTAGCTACAAATCCATGCGAAACAAATGATTTAGCATCAAACACTTGGGATATAAGTGATATAGCTTCAAATGCAGACGAATCAACGAGTTAGCTTCAAAATCCATGCGATACACATCATTTAGCATTAAATCCATGCGAAGTAGAAGGCTTAGCTTCAAATCCATGCGAAACAAATGATTTACGTACAGATACTTGCGATATAAGTGATATATCATCAAATGCAGGCGAAACGAACGAGTTAGCATAAAATCCATGCAAAACACATGATTTAGCTGCAAATCAATGCGATGTAGAAGGTTTAGCATCAAATCCATGCGAAACAAATGATTTAGCTTCAAACACTTCTGATATAAGTGATATAGCTTCAAATGCAGACGAAACAAACGAGCTAGCTTCAAAATCCGTACGATACACATGATTTAGCTTCAAATCAATGCGATGTACAAGGTTTAGCTTCAAATCCATGCGAATCCAATGACTTAGCTTCAGATACTTGCGATGTAGAAGGTTTTGCTTCAAATCCATGAGAACAAATGATTTAGCTTCAAACACTTGCGATATAACTGATGTAGCTCCAAATGCAGGGGAAACAAACTAGTTAGCATCAAATCCATGCGAAACACACGATTTAGCTGCAAATAATGCGATGTAGAAGGTTTAGCATTAAATTCATGCGAAACAAATGATTTAGCATCAGATACTTGTGATATAACTGATATAGCTTCAAATGCAGGGGAAACAAACGAGTTAGCTTCAAATCCATGCGAAACACATGATTTAGTAGCAAATCAATGCAATGTAGAAGGTTTAGTTTCAAATCCATGGGAATCCAATGATTTAGCTTCAGATACTTGCGATATAAGTGATACAGCTTCAAATGCAGGAGAATCAAACGAGTTAGCTTCAAATTCATGCAAAACACATGATTAAGCTTCAATTCAATGCTATGTAGAAGGTTTAGTTTCAAATCCAAGCGACACAAATGATTAAGCATCAGATACTTGCGATACAAGTGATATAGCTTCAAATGCAGGGGAAACAAAAGAGTTAGCTTCATATCAAAGCGAAACACATGATTTAGCAGCAAATCAATGCGATGTAGAAGGATTAGCTTCAAATCCATGCGAAACCAATGATTTAGTGTCAGACACTTGCGATATAAGTGACATAGCTTCAAATGCAGACGAAACAAACGAGTTAGCTTCAAATCCATGCGAAACACATGATTTAGCTTCAAATCAATGCTATGTAGAAGGTTTAGCTTCAAATCCAAGCGAGACAAATGATTAAGCATCAGATACTTGCTATATAAGTGATGCAGCTTCAAATGCAGACGAAACAAAGGAGTTAGCTTCAAATCTATGCGAAACACATGATTTAGGAGCAAATCAATGCGATGTAGAAGGTTTAGATTCAAATCCATGCGAAACCAATGATTTAGCTTCAGATACTAGCGATATAAGTGATATAGCTTCAAATGCAGACGAAACTACCGAGTGAGCTCCAAATCCATTCGAAACACATGATTTAGCTTCAAATCAATGCGATGTAGCAGGATTAGCTTCAAACCCATGTGATGCAAATGATTGAGCTTCAAACACTCGTGATATAGGTGATATAGCTTCAACAGCATGCGAAACAAACGAGTTAGCTTCAAATCCATGCGAATCACATGATTTAGCTTCAAATCAATTCGAAATAGAAGGATTAGCTTCAAACCCATGCGATACAATTGATTTAGCATCAGATACTTGCTATATAAGTGATGCAGCTTCAAATGCAGACGAAACCAATGAGTTCGCTTCAAATCCAAGCGAATCACATGGTTTAGCCTCAAAGCAATGCGATGTATGAAGGTTTAGCTTCAAATCCATGCGAAACACATGATTTAGCAGCAAATAAATGCGAAGATAAGGCTTATCTTCAAATCCATGCGGAACAAATGATTTGGCTTCAAAAAATTTGCGATATAAATGATATAGCTTAAAATGCAGGCGAAACAAACTAGTTTGCTTCAAATCCATGCAAAACACATGATTATGGTTCAAATGCATGCGAAAGACAACATTTAGGTTCAAATTTATGCGAAACACATGGTTTAGATTCAAAATCATGCGAAACAAATGCGTTAGCATCAGATACTTGTGATATACATGATTTAGCATCAACTGCATGCGAAACAAACGAGTTAGCTTCAAATCCACGCGAAACACATGATTTAGCTTCAAATCACTGCGAAGTAGAAGGCTAAACATCGATTCCATGCGAAACAAATGGTTTAGCTTCAAATACTTGTGATATACGTGATTTAGCTTCAAATGCATGCGAAACAAACGAGTTTGCTTTAAACCATGCGAAACACATGATTTAGCTACAAATCAATGCCATGTAGAAGGTTTAGCTTCAAATCCATGCGAAACAAAAGATTGAGCTTCAAGCACTTGGGATATAGGTGATATAGCTTCAGCTGCATGCGAAACAAACGAGTTAGCTACAAATCCAAGCGAAACACATGATTTAGCTTCAAATTCATACGAAACATATTATTTAGGTTTCAATTAATGCGTAATACATGATTTAGATTCAACTTCATTTGAAACACATGACTTGGCTCCAAGTTCATGCGAAACAAATGATTTAGCTTCAAACACTTGGGATATAAGTGATATAGCTTCAAATGCAGACGAAACAAACGAGTTAGCTTCAAATCCATGCCAAACACATGATTCACCTGCAAATCAATGCGATGTAGAAGGTTTAGCTTCAAATGCAATCGAAACAAATGATTTAGCATCAGATACATGCGATATAAGTGATATAGGTTCAACTGCAGCCGAATCAAACGAGTTAGCTTCCAATCCAAGCCAAACACATGATTTAGCAGCAAATCAATGCGATGTAGAAGGTTTAGCTTCACATCCATGCGAAACCAATGATGTAGCTTCAGATACTTGCGATATAAGTGGCATAGCTTCAAATGCAGACGAAATAAACGAGTAAGCTTCAAATCCAAGCGAAGCACATGATTTAGCAGCAAATCAATGCGATGTAGAAGGTTTAGTTTCAAATCCATGCGACACAAATGGTTTAGCTACAAATACTTGTGATATACGTTTTTAGATTCAACTGCATGCGCAACAAAGGAATTAGCTTCAAATCCATGCGAAACAAATGGTTTAGCGTCAAATACTTGTGATATACATGATTCAGCTTGAACTGCATGCGAAACAAACGAGTTAGATTCAAATTCATGCGGAACACATAATTTAGCTTCAAATCAATGTGAAGAAGAAGGCTTAGCTAAAAATCCATGCGAGTCAAATGTTTTAGCTTCAACTACATGTGATATACATGATTTCGCTGCAACTTCATGCGGAACAAATGAGTTAGCTTCAAATGCTTGTGATATACATGATTTAGCTACAACTGCATGCGAATCAAACGAGTTAGCTTCAAATCCACGCGAAACACATGATTTAGCTTCAAATCACTGCGAAGTAGAAGGCTAAACATCGATTCCATGCGAAACAAATGGTTTCGCTTCAAATACTTGTGATATACGTGATTTAGCTTCAAATGCATGCGAAACAAACGAGTTTGCTTTAAACCATGCGAAACACATGATTTAGCTGCAAATCAATGCGATGTAGAAGGTTTAGCTTCAAATCCATGCGAAACAAAAGATTTAGCATCAGATACATGCGATATAAGTGACATAGGTTCAACTGCAGCCGAATCAAACGAGTTAGCTTCAATTCCATGCGAAACACATTATTTAGCGTCAACTCAATTCGAAGTAGAAGGATTAGCTTCAAATCCATGCGAAACCAATGATTTAGCTTCAGATACTTGCGATAGAAGGGACATCGCTTCAAATGCAGACGAAACAAACCAGTGAGCTTCAATTCCATGCGAAACACATGATTTAGCTTCAAATTCATACGAAACACATTATTTAGGTTTAAATTAATGCGTAATACATGATTTAGATTCAAAATCATGCGAAACACATGATTGAGCTACAAATTCGTTGCGAAATACATGATATAGATACAAATTCACACCGAGCACATGGTTTAGTATCAAATTCATGCGAAAGTCATGATTTAGCTTCAAATACTTCATTCGAAACACATGACTTGGCTCCAAGTTCATGCGAAACAAATGATTTAGCTTCAAACACTTGGGATATAAGTGATATAGCTTCAAATGCCGACGAAACAAACGAGTTAGCTTCAAATCCATGCCAAACACATGGTTTAGCTGCAAATCAATGCGATGTAGAAGGTTTAGCTTCAAATCCATTCGAAACAAATGATTTAGCATCAGATACATGCGATATAAGTGATATAGGTTCAACTGCAGCCGAATCAAACGAGTTAGCTTCCAATCCAATCGAAACACATGATTTAGGAGAAAATCAATGCGATTTAGAAGGTTTAGATTCAAATCCATACGAAACCAATGATTTAGCATCAGATACTTGCGATATAAGTGGCATACCTTCAAATGCAGACGAAACAAACGAGTTAGCTTCAAATCCAAGCGGATCACATGATTTAGCAGCAAATCAATGCGATGTAGAAGGTTAGCTTCAAATACATGCGAAACAAAAGATTGAGCTTCAAACACTTGGAATATATGTGATATAGCTTCAACTGCATGCGAAACGAACGAGTTAGCTACAAATCCAAGCGAATCACATGATTTAGCTTCAAATTCATACGAAACATATTATTTAGTTTTAAATTAATGCGTAATAGATGATTTAGATTCAAATTCATGCGAAACACATGATTGAGCTACAAATTCATTGGGAAATACATGATATCGATACAAATTCACACCGAGCACATGGTTTAGTTTCAAATTCATGCGAAAGACATGATTTGGCCCTCAACTTCATTCGAAACACATGACTTGGCTCCAAGTTCATGCGAAACAAATGATTTAGCTTCAAACACTTGGAATATAAGTGATATAGCTTCAAATGCAGACGAAACAAACGAGTTAGCTTCAAATCCAAGCGAAACACATGATTTAGCTCCAACTCAATTCGAAGTAGAAGGATTATATTCAAATCCATGCCAAACAAATGGTTTAGCTACTAATACTTGTGACATACGTTATTTAGATTCAACTGCATGCGCAACAAACGAATTAGCATCAAATCACTGCGAAACACATGATTTAGCAGCAAATCAATGCGATGTAGAAGGTTTAGCTTCAAATCCATGCGACACAAATGATTTTGATCCAAATACTTGCGATACAAGTGATATAGCTTCAAATGCAGGCGAAATAAACGAGTTAGCTTCAAATCCAAGCAAAACACATGATTAAGCTTCAAATGAATGCGAAACACAAGATTTAGGTTCAAATTCATGCGAAACACAGGGTTTAGATTCAAATTTATGCGAAACAAATGATTTAGCTTCAGATACTTGCGATATAAGTGATATAGCACCAAATGCAGGCGATAGGAACGAGTTAGCTTCATAACCATGCGAAACACATGATTTAGCTTCAAATCAATGCGATGTAGAAGGTTTAGCTTCAAATCCATGCGAAACAAATGATTTAGCTTCAGATACTTGCGATGTAAGTGATATAGCATCAAATGCAGGGGAAACTAGCGAGTTAGCTTCAAATACATGCGAATCGCGTGATTTAGATGCAAATCGATGCGATGTGGAAGTTTAGCTTCAAATCCATGCGAAACAAATGATTTAGCTTCAAAAACTTGGGATATAAGTGATTTAGCTGCAAATGCAGATGAAGCAAACGGGTAGGTTCAAAATACATGCGATACATATCATTTAGCTTCAAATCGATACGAAGTAGAAGGCTTAGCTTCAAATCCATGCGAAACAAATGATTTAGGTTCAGAAACTAGCGATATATTGATATAGTTCCAAATGCAGGCGAAACTAACGAGTTAGCTCCAAATCCATGAGAAACACATGATTTAGCTGCAAATCAATGCGAGGTAGAAGGTTTAGCTTCAAATCCATGCGAAACAATTGATTTAGCATCGGATACTTGCGATATAACTGATATTGCTTGAAATGCTGGGGAAACAAACGAGTTAGCATAAAATCCATGAAAAGCACATGATTTAGCTTCAAATCAATGCGATGTAGAAGGTATAGCTTCAAATCCAAGCGAAACACATGATTTAGCTTCAAAGCAATGCGATGGGGAAGGTTTAGCTTCAAATCCATGCGAGACAAATGATTTAGGTTCAGATACTTGCGATATATTGATATAGCTTCAAATGCGGGCGAAACAAACGTGTTAGCTTCAAATCCAAGCGAATTACTTGAATTAGCTTCAATTCAATGCGATGTAG
The DNA here is from genome assembly GCF_051020955.1 of Megalopta genalis. NCBI lineage: Eukaryota > Metazoa > Arthropoda > Insecta > Hymenoptera > Halictidae > Megalopta > Megalopta genalis. Next base: position 22,389 of record NW_027477899.1, read on the forward strand.
ATGCTTTACCTTCCAATCCATGCGACACAAATGATTTAGCTTCAAATACTTGCGATATAAATGATGTACCTTCAAATGGAGGCGAAACAAACGTGTTAGCTTTAAATCCAAGCAAAACATATGATTAAGCTTCAAATGCATGCGAAAGACGTGATTTAGGTTCAAATTCATGCGAAACACAGGGTTTAGATTCAAATTCATGCGAAATAAATGATTTAGCTTCAAATCAATGCCATGTAGAAGGTTTACCTTCAAATCCATGCGAAATAAATGATATAGCATCAGATACTTGCGATATAACTGATATAGCTTCAAATGCAGGGGAAACAAACGAGTTATCATCAAATCCATGCAAAACACATGATTTAGCTGCAAATCAATCCGATGTAAAAGGTTTAGCTTCAAATCCAAGCGAAACACATGATTTAGCTTCAAATCAATGCGATGTAGAAGGTTTAACTTCAAATCCATGCGAAACAAATGATTTAGCATCAGATACTTGCGATATAACTGATATAGCTTCAAATGCAGGGGAAACAAACGAGTTATCATCAAATCCATGCAAAACACATGATTTAGCTGCAAATCAATCCGATGTAAAAGGTTTAGCTTCAAATCAATGCGATATAGGAGGTTTAGCTTCAAATCCATGCGAGACAAATGATTTAGCCTCAGATACTTTCGATATATATGAAATAGCTTCAAAAGCAGGCGAAACTAACGAGTTACCTTCAAATCCATGCGACACAAATGATTTAGCTTCAAATACTTGAGATATAAATGATGTAGCTTCAAATGCAGGCGAAACAAACGAGTTAGCTTTAAATCCAAGCAAAACATATGATTAAGCTTCAAATGCATGCGACAGACGTGATTTAGGTTTAAATTCATGCGAAACACAGGGTTTAGATTCAAATTCATGCGAAACAAGTGATTTAGCTTCAGATACTTGCGATATAAGTGATGTAGCATCAAATGCAGGCGAAACAAACGAGTTAGCTTCAAATCCATGCGAAACAAATGATTTAGCTTCAAATCAATGCCATGTAGAAGGTTTAGCTTCAAATCCATGCGAAATAAATGATATGGCATCAGATACTTGCGATATAACTGATATAGCTTCAAATGCAGGAGAAACAAACGAGTTATCATCAAATCCATGCAAAACACATGATTTAGCTGCAAATCAATCCGATGTAAAAGGTTTAGTTTCAAATCCAAGCGAAACAGATGATTTAGCTTCAAATCAATGCGATGTAGAAGGTTTAGCTTCAAATCCATGCGAAACAAATGATTTAGCATCAGATACTTACGATATAACTGATATAGCTTCAAATGCAGGGGAAACAGACGAGTTAGTATAAAATCCATGCAAAACACATGATTTAGCTTCAAATCAATGCGATGTAGAAGGTTTAGCTTCAAATCCATGCGAAACAAATGATTGAGCTTCAAACACTTGCGATATAAGTGTTATACCATCAAATGCAGGCGAAACGAAGGAGTTAGCTTCAAATCCATGCGAAACACATGATTTAGCTGCAAATCAATGCGATGTAGAAGGTTTAGCTACAAATCCATGCGACACAAATGATTTAGCTTCAGTTACTTGCGATATAAGTGATATAGCTTCAAATGCAGACGAAACAAACGAGTTAGCTTCTAATCCAAGCGAATCACATGATTTAGCTGCAAATCCATGCGAAACAAATGATTTAGCGTCAAATACTTGCGATATAAGTGATATAACTTCAACTGCATGCGAAACAAACGATTTAGCTTTAAATACAAGAGAAAAACATGATTAAGTTTCAAATGCATGCGAAACACATGATTTTGTTTCCAATTCATGGGAAACACATGGTTTCGCTTCAAATTCATGCGAAACAACTGGTTTAGCTTTAGATACATGTGATATACATGATTTAGCTTCAACTGCATGCGAAACAAACGAGTTAGCTTCAAATCCAAGCGAAACAAATGATTTAGCTTCAAATTCATGCGATGTAGAAGGTTTAGCTTCAAATCCGCGGGCAACAAATGATTTAGCTTCAAATACTTGCGATATAAGGGATATAGCTTTAAATCCAGGCGATACAAACGTGTTAGCTTCAACTCTATGCGAAACAAATGATTTAGCTTCAAGTCAATGCGAAGTAGAAGGCTTAGCTTCAAATCCATGCGGAACAAATGATTTAGCTTCAAATCAATGCGATGTAGAAGGTTTAGCTTCAAATCCATGCGAAACACATGACTCAGCTGCAAATCAATGCGATGGACAAGGTTTAGCATCGTATCCATGGGATACAAATTATTTAGCTTCAAATACTTGCGATATAAGTGATATAGCTTCAAATGCAGACGAACCAAACGAGTTAGATTCAATATGCATGCGAAACGCATGATTTAGCTTTAAATCGATGTGATGTAGAAGGTTTAGCTTCAAATCCATGCGAAACACATGATTTAGCTGCAAATCAATGCGATGTAGAAGGTTTAACTTCAAATCCATGCGAAGCAAATGATTTAGTTTCAGATACTTGCGATATAAGTAATATAGCTTCAAATGCAGGAGAAACAAACGAGTTAGCTTCAAATCCATGCGACACAAATGACTTAGCTTCAGATATTGCGATATAAGTGATATAGCTTCAAGTGCAGTCGAAACAAAGGAGTTAGCTTCAAATCCATGCGAAACACATGATTAAGCTTCAAATCAATGCTATGTAGAAGGTTTAGATTCAAAGCCATGCGACACAAATGATTTATATTCAGATACTTGCGATATAAGTGATATAGCTTCATATGCAAATTAAACAATCGAGTTAACTTCAAATCCATGCAAAACACATGATTATGCTTCAAATCAATGCTATGTAGAAGGTATAGATTCAAAGCCATGCGACACAAATGATTTAGATTCAGATACTTGCGATATAAGTGATATAGCTTCAAATGCAGACGAAACAAAAGAGTTAGCTCCAAATCCATGCGAAACACATGATTAAGCTTCAAATCAACGCGATGGAGGATGTTTAGCTTCAAATCCATGCGACACAAATGATATAGCTTCATACACTTGGGATATAATTGATATAGCTTCAAGTGCAGTCGAAACAACGAGTTAGCTCCAAATCCATGCGAAACACATGATTAAGCTTCAAATCAACGCGATGGAGAATGTTTAGCTTCAAATCCATGCGACACAAATGGTTTAGCTTCAGATACATGTGATAAACATGATTTAGCTTCAACTGCATGCGAAACAAACGAGTTAGCTTCAAATCCATGCGAAACACATGACTTAGCTTCAAATCATTGCGAAGTAGAAGGCTGAGCTTCAAATCCAAGCGACACAAATGATTTAGCTTCAGATACGTGCTATATAAGTGATTAGCTTCAAATGCAGACTAAACAAACGAGTTAACTTCAAATCCATGCAAAACACATGATTAAGCTTCAAATCAATGCTATGGAGAAGGTTTAGATTCAAAGCCATGCGACACAAATGATTTATATTCAGATACTTGCGATATAAGTGATATAGCTTCAAATGCAAATTAAACAAACGAGTTAACTTCAAATCCATGCAAAACACATGATTAAGCTTCAAATCAATGCTATGTAGAAGGTTTAGATTCAAAGCCATGCGACACAAGTGATTTAGATTCACATTCTTGCGATATAAGTGATATAGCTTCAAATGCAGACGAAACTAACGAGTTAGCTTCAAATACATGCGACACAAATGATTTAGCTTCATACACTTGGGATATAATTGATATAGCTTCAAATGCAGTCGAAACAAACGAGTTAGCTCCAAATCCATGCGAAACACATGATTGAACTGCAAATCAATGCGATGTATATGGTTTAGCTTCAAATCCATGCGAAACAAATGATTTAGGTTCAGATACTTGCGATATAACTGATATAGCTTCAAATGCAGGGGAAACAATCGAGTTAGCACCAAATCCAAGCAAAACTCATGATTTCGCTTCAAATCATTGCGATGTAGAAGGTTTAGCTTCAAATTCAAGCGAAACTCATGATTTAGCTTCAAATCAATGCGATGTAGAAGGTTTAGCTTCAAATCCATGCGAAACAAATGATTTAGCTTCAAACTCTTGGGGTATAAGTGATATAGCTTCAAATGCAGACGAATCAAACGAGTTAGCTTCAAAATCCATGCGAAACGCATGATTTAGCTTTAAATCGATGTGATGTAGAAGGTTTAGCTTCAAATCCATGCGAAACACATGATTTAGCTGCAAATCAATGCGATGTAGAAGGTTTAGCTTCAAATCCATGCGATGCAAATGATTTAGTTTCAGATACTTGCGATGTAAGTAATAAAGCTTCAAATGCAGACGAAACAAAAGAGTTAGCTCCAAATCCATGCGAAACACATGATTAAGCTTCAAATCAACGCGATGGAGGATGTTTAGCTACAAATCCATGCGACACAAATGGTTTAGCTTCAGATACATGTGATAAACATGATTTAGCTTCAACTGCATGCGAAACAAACGAGTTAGCTTCAAATCCATACGAAACACATGATTTAGCATCAAATCAATGCTATGGAGAAGGTTTAGATTCAAAGCCATGCGACACAAATGATTTATATTCAGATACTTGCGATATAAGTTATATAGCTTCAAATGCAAATTAAACAAACGAGTTAACTTCAAATCCATGCAAAACACATGATTAAGCTTCAAATCAATGCTATGTAGAAGGTTTAGATTCAAAGCGATGCGACACAAATGATTTAGATTCAGATTCTTGCGATATAAGTGATATAGCTTCAAATGCAGACGAAACTAACGAGTTAACTTCAAATCCATGCGAAACACATGACTTAGCTTCAAGTAAATGCGAAGTAGAAGGCTTAGCTTCAAATCCATGCGACACAAATGATTTAGCTTCATACACTTGGGATATAATTGATATAGCTTCAAATGCAGTCGAAACAAACGAGTTAGCTCCAAATCCATGCGAAACACATGATTGAACTGCAAATCAATGCGATGTATATGGTTTAGCTTCAAATCCATGCGATACAAATGATTTAGGTTCAGATACTTGCGATATAACTGATATAGCTTCAAATGCAGGGGAAACAATCGAGTTAGCACCAAATCCAAGCAAAACTCATGATTTCGCTTCAAATCATTGCGATGTAGAAGGTTTAGTTTCAAATCCATGCGAAACACATGATTAAACTGCAAATGAATGCGATGTAGAAGGTTTAGCTTCAAATCCATGCGAAACAAATGTTTTAGAATCAGATACTTGCGATATAAGTGATTTAGCTTCAAATGCAGACGAATCAAACGAGTTTGCTTCAAAATCCATGCGATTCACATAATTTAGATTCTAATCGATGCGAAGTAGAAGGCTTAGCTTCAAATCCATGAGAAACAAATGATTTAGCTTCAGATACTTGCGATGTAAGTGATATAGCTGCAAATGCAAACGAAACAAACGAGATAGCTTCAAATCCATGCGAAGAAAATGATTTTTCTTCAAATACTTACGATACAAGTGATATAGCTTCAAATTCAGGCGAAACAAGTTACCTTTAAATCCATGCGAAACAAATGATTTAGCATCAGATACTTGCGCTATAACTGAAATAGCTTCAAATGCAGGGGAAACAAACGAGTTAGCATCAAATCCATGCAAAACACATGATTTAGTTTCAAATCATAGCGATGTAGAAGGTATAGCTTCAAATCCAAGCGAAACACATGATTTAGCTTCAAATCGATACCATGTAGAAGGTTTAGCTTCAAATCCATGCGAAACAAATGATTTAGCTTCAAACACTTGCGATATAAGTGATATAGCATCAAATGCAGGCGAAACGAACGTGTTAGCTTCAAATCCATGCGAAACACATGATTTACCTGCAAATCAATGCGATGTAGAAGATTTAGCTTCAAATCCATGCGAAACAAATGATTTAGCATCAGATACTTGCGATATAACTGATATAGCTTCAAATGCAGTGGAAACAAACGAGTTAGCATAAAATCCATGCAAAACACATGATTTAGCTTCAAATCAATGCGGTGTAGAATGATTAGCTTCAAGTCCATCGAAACAAATGATTTAGCTTTAGATACTTGCGATATAAGTGATATATGCTTCAAATGCAGGGGGTACAAACGAGTTAGCTTTAAATCCAAGCAAAACACATTATTAAGCTTCAAATCAATGCTATGTAGAAGGTTTAGCTTCAAATCCATGAGACACAAATGATTTAGCTTCAGATACTTACGATATAATTGATACAACTTCAAATGCAGACGAAATAAACGAGTTATCTTCCAGTCCAAGCGAATCACATGATTTAGCTTCAAATCAATGCGATGTAGAAAGTTTAGCCTCAAATCCATGGGAAAAAATTGATTTAGCTTCTGATACTAGCGATATAAGTGATATAGCTTCAAATGCAGACGAAACTAACGAGTTAGCTTCCAATCCAAGCGAATCACATGATTTAGCTTCAAATCAATGCGATGTAGAAAGTTCAGCTTCAAATCCATGCGACACAAATGATTTAGCTTCAGATACTTGCGATATAAGTGATATTGCTTCAAATGCAGACGAATCAAACGAGTTAGCTTCAAAATCCATGCGATATACATGACTTAGCTTCAAATCAATGCTAAGTAGAAGTCTTAGCATCAAATCCATGCGAAACAAATGATTTAGGTTCAGATACTTGCGATATGAGTGATATAGCTTCAAATGCAGGGGAAACAAACGAGTTAGCACCAAATCCATGCGAAACAAATGATTTATCTTCAAACACTTGGGATTTAAGTGATATATCTTCAAATGCAGACGAAACAAACAAGTTAGCTTCCAATCCAAGCGAATCACATGATTTAGCTTCAAATCAATGAGATGTAGAATGTTTAGCTTCAAATCCTTGCGAAACATATGATTTAGCTTCAAACACTTGGGATATAAGTGAAATAGCTTCAAATGCACACGAAACAAACGAGTTAGATTCAAATCCATGCTAAGCACATGATTTAGCTGCAAATCAATGCTATGTAGTTGGTTTAGGTTCAAATCCATGAGACACAAATGATTTAGCTTCACATACTTGCGATATAAGTGATACAGCTTCAAATGCAGACGAAATAAACATGTTAGTTTCCAATCCAAGCGAATCACATGATTTAGCTGCAAATCAATGCGATGTGGAAGGTTTAGCTTCAAATCCATGCGAAGCAAATGATTGAGTTTCAAACACTTGGGATATAGGTGATATAGCTTCAACAGCATGCGAAACAAACGAGATAGCTTCAAATCCATGCGAAACGCATGATTTAGCTTCAAATCAATTCGAAGTAGAAGGATTAGCTTCAAATCCATCCGATACAGTTGATTTAGCATCAGATACATGCGGTATAAGTGATATAGCATCAAATGCAGGAGAAACAAACGAGTTAGCATCAAATTCATGCAAAACACATGATTAAGCTTCAATTCAATGCTATGTTGAAGGTTTAGCTTCAAATCCAAGCGACACATATGATGAAGCATTAGATACTTGCGATACAAGTGATATAGCTTCAAATGCGGGGAAACAAACGAGTTAGCTTCATGTCAAAGCGAAACACACGATTTAGCAGCAAATCAATGCGATGTAGAAGGTTTAGCTTCAAATGCATGCGAAACCAATGATTTAGCTTCAGATACTTGCGATATAAGTGCTATAGCTTCAAGTGCAGGGAAACAAACGAGTTAGCTTCAAACACTTGCGATATAAGTGATATAGCTTCAAATGCAGACGAAGCAAACGAGTTAGCTTCAAATCCATGCGAAACACATGATTTAGCAGCAAATAAATGCGGAGTTGAAGGCTTAGCTTCAAATCCATGCGAAACAAAAGATTTTTCTTGAAATACTTGCGATACAAGTGATATAGCTTCAAATGCAGACGAATCAAACGAGTTACCTTTAAAATCCATGCGATACACACGATTTAGCTCCAAATCAATGCGAAGTAGAAGGATTAGCTTCAAATCCAAGCGAAGCAAATGATTGAGCTTCAAACACTTGGGATATATGTGATATAGCTTCAAATGCAGGGGAAAGAGACGAGGTAACATCAAATCCAAGCGAATCACACGAGTTAGCTTCAAGCCAGTGCGACTTAGAAGGTTTATCTTCAAATCCAGGCGAAACAAATAATTTACTTTCAAACGCTAGGGATATAAGTGATACATCTTCAAATGCAGACGGAACAGACGAGTTAGCTTCAAATCCATGCGAAACACAAGATTTAGCTGCAAATCAATGCGATGTGGAAGGCTTAGCTTCAAATCCATGCGAAACAAAAGATTTTTCTTGAAATACTTGCGATCCAAGTGATATAGCTTCAAAAGCAGACGAATCAAACTAGTTAGCTTCAAATCCATGAAAAACACATGATTAAGGTTCAAATACATAGGAAAGACAAGATTTAGGTTCAAATTCATGCGAAACACATGGTTTAGATTCAAAATCAAGCGAATCAAATGCTTTAGCTTCAGATACTTCTGATATACGTGATTTAGCATCAACTGCATGCGAAACAAACGAGTTAGCATCAAATCCATGCGAAAGACATGATTTAGCAGTAAATCAAAGCGATGTAGAAGGTTTAGCATCAAATTCATGCGATACCAATGATTTAGCTTCAGATACTTGTGATATAAGTGACATAGCTTCAAATGCAGGGGAAACAAACGAGTTAGCATCAAATCCATGCAAAACACATGATTTAGCTTCAAATCAAAGCGATGTAGAAGGAATAGCTTCAAATCCAAGCGAAACACATGATTAGCTGGCAAATCAATGCGATGTAGAAGGTTTAGCTTCAAATCCATGCGAAACAAATGATTTACCTACAAACACTTGGAATATAAGTGATATAGCAGGAAATGCAGACGAATCAAACGGGGAAGCTCCAGAATCCATGCGATACATATCATTTAACTTCAAATCGATGCGAAGTAGAAGGCTTAGCTTCAAATCCATGAGAAAAAAAATGATTTAGCTTCAGATACTTGCGATGTAAGTGATATAGCTGCAAATGCAAACGAAACAAACGAGATAGCTTCAAATCCATGCGAAGAAAATGATTTTTCTTCAAATACTTACGATACAAGTGATAATAGCTTCAAATTCAGGCGAAACAAGTTACCTTTAAATCCATGCGAAACAAATGATTTAGCATCAGATACTTGCGCTATAACTGAAATAGCTTCAAATGCAGGGGAAACAAACGAGTTAGCATCAAATCCATGCAAAACACATGATTTAGTTTCAAATCATAGCGATGTAGAAGGTATAGCTTCAAATCCAAGCGAAACACATGATTTAGCTTCAAATCAATGCGATGTAGAAGGTTTAGCTTCAAATCCATGCGAAACAAATGATTTATCTTCAAGCACTTGTGATATAAGTGATATAGCTGCAAATGCAGACGAATCAAACGGGGTAGCTTCAAAATCCATGCTAAACATATCATTTTGCTTCAAATCGATACCATGTAGAAGGTTTAGCTTCAAATCCATGCGAAACAAATGATTTAGCTTCAAACACTTGCGATATAAGTGATATAGCATCAAATGCAGGCGAAACGAACGTGTTAGCTTCAAATCCATGCGAAACACATGATTTACCTGCAAATCAATGCGATGTAGAAGATTTAGCTTCAAATCCATGCGAAACAAATGATTTAGCATCAGATACTTGCGATATAACTGATATAGCTTCCAATGCAGTGGAAACAAACGAGTTAGCATAAAATCCATGCAAAGCACATGATTTAGCTTCAAATCAATGCGGTGTAGAATGATTAGCTTCAAGTCCATCGAAACAAATGATTTAGCTTTAGATACTTGCGATATAAGTGATATATGCTTCAAATGCAGGGGGTACAAACGAGTTAGCTTTAATCCAAGCAAAACACATTATTAAGCTTCAAATCAATGCTATGTAGAAGGTTTAGCTTCAAATCCATGAGACACAAATGATTTAGCTTCAGATACTTGCGATATAATTGATACAACTTCAAATGCAGACGAAATAAACGAGTTATCTTCCAGTCCAAGCGAATCACATGATTTAGCTTCAAATCAATGCGATGTAGAAAGTTTAGCTTCAAATCCATTGGAAAAAATTGATTTAGCTTCTGATACTAGCGATATAAGTGATATAGCTTCAAATGCAGACGAAACTAACGAGTTAGCTTCCAATCCAAGCGAATCACATGATTTAGCTTCAAATCAATGCGATGTAGAAAGTTCAGCTTCAAATCCATGCGACACAAATGATTTAGCTTCAGATACTTGCGATATAAGTGATATTGCTTCAAATGCAGACGAATCAAGCGAGTTAGCTTCAAAATCCATGCGATATACATGACTTAGCTCCAAATCAATGCTAAGTAGAAGTCTTAGCATCAAATCCATGCGAAACAAATGATTTAGGTTCAGATACTTGCGATATGAGTGATATAGCTTCAAATGCAGGGGAAACAAACGAGTTAGCACCAAATCCATGCGAAACAAATGATTTATCTTCAAACACTTGGGATTTAAGTGATATATCTTCAAATGCAGACGAAACAAACAAGTTAGCTTCCAATTCAAGCGAATCACATGATTTAGCTTCAAATCAATGTGATGTAGAATGTTTAGCTTCAAATCCTTGCGAAACATATGATTTAGCTTCAAACACTTGGGATATAAGTGAAATAGCTTCAAATGCACACGAAACAAACGAGTTAGATTCAAATCCATGCTAAGCACATGATTTAGCTGCAAATCAATGCTATGTAGTTGGTTTAGGTTCAAATCCATGAGACACAAATGATTTAGCTTCACATACTTGCGATATAAGTGATACAGCTTCAAATGCAGTCGAAATAAACAAGTTAGTTTCCAATCCAAGCGAATCACATGATTTAGCTGCAAATCAATGCGATGTGGAAGGTTTAGCTTCAAATCCATGCGAAGCAAATGATTGAGTTTCAAACACTTGGGATATAGGTGATATAGCTTCAACAGCATGCGAAACAAACGAGATAGCTTCAAATCCATGCGAAACGCATGATTTAGCTTCAAATCAATTCGAAGTAGAAGGATTAGCTTCAAATCCATCCGATACAGTTGATTTAGCATCAGATACATGCGGTATAAGTGATATAGCATCAAATGCAGGAGAAACAAACGAGTTAGCATCAAATTCATGCAAAACACATGATTAAGCTTCAATTCAATGCTATGTGAAGGTTTAGCTTCAAATCCAAGCGACACATATGATGAAGCATTAGATACTTGCGATACAAGTGATATAGCTTCAAATGCGGGGAAACAAACGAGTTAGCTTCATGTCAAAGCGAAACACACGATTTAGCAGCAAATCAATGCGATGTAGAAGGTTTAGCTTCAAATGCATGCGAAACCAATGATTTAGCTTCAGATACTTGCGATATAAGTGCTATAGCTTCAAGTGCAGGGAAACAAACGAGTTAGCTTCAAACACTTGCGATATAAGTGATATAGCTTCAAATGCAGACGAAGCAAACGAGTTAGCTTCAAATCCATACGAAACACATGATTTAGCAGCAAATAAATGCGGAGTTGAAGGCTTAGCTTCAAATCCATGCGAAACAAAAGATTTTTCTTGAAATACTTGCGATACAAGTGATATAGCTTCAAATGCAGACGAATCAAACGAGTTAGCTTTAAAATCCATGCGATACACACGATTTAGCTCCAAATCAATGCGAAGTAGAAGGATTAGCTTCAAATCCAAGCGAAGCAAATGATTGAGCTTCAAACACTTGGGATATATGTGATATAGCTTCAAATGCAGGGGAAAGAGACGAGGTAACATCAAATCCAAGCGAATCACACGAGTTAGCTTCAAGCCAGTGCGACTTAGAAGGTTTATCTTCAAATCCAGGCGAAACAAATAATTTACTTTCAAACGCTAGGGATATAAGTGATACATCTTCAAATGCAGACGGAACAGACGAGTTAGCTTCAAATCCATGCGAAACACAAGATTTAGCTGCAAATCAATGCGATGTGGAAGGCTTAGCTTCAAATCCATGCGAAACAAAAGATTTTTCTTGAAATACTTGCGATACAAGTGATATAGCTTCAAAAGCAGGGGAAACAAACGAGTTAGCATCAAATCCATGCAAAACACATGATTTAGCTTCAAATCAAAGCGATGTAGAAGGAATAGCTTCAAATCCAAGCGAAACACATGATTTAGCTGCAAATCAATGCGATGTAGAAGGTTTAGCTTCAAATCCATGCGAAACAAATGATTTACCTACAAACACTTGGAATATAAGTGATATAGCAGGAAATGCAGACGAATCAAACGGGGAAGCTCCAGAATCCATGCGATACATATCATTTAACTTCAAATCGATGCGAAGTAGAAGGCTTAGCTTCAAATCCATGAGAAAAAAATGATTTAGCTTCAGATACTTGCGATGTAAGTGATATAGCTGCAAATGCAAACGAAACAAACGAGATAGCTTCAAATCCATGCGAAGAAAATGATTTTTCTTCAAATACTTACGATACAAGTGATATAGCTTCAAATTCAGGCGAAACAAGTTACCTTTAAATCCATGCGAAACAAATGATTTAGCATCAGATACTTGCGCTATAACTGAAATAGCTTCAAATGCAGGGGAAACAAACGAGTTAGCATCAAATCCATGCAAAACACATGATTTAGTTTCAAATCATAGCGATGTAGAAGGTATAGCTTCAAATCCAAGCGAAACACATGATTTAGCTTCAAATCAATGCGATGTAGAAGGTTTAGCTTCAAATCCATGCGAAACAAATGATTTATCTTCAAGCACTTGTGATATAAGTGATATAGCTGCAAATGCAGACGAATCAAACGGGGTAGCTTCAAAATCCATGCTAAACATATCATTTTGCTTCAAATCGATACCATGTAGAAGGTTTAGCTTCAAATCCATGCGAAACAAATGATTTAGCTTCAAACACTTGCGATATAAGTGATATAGCATCAAATGCAGGCGAAACGAACGTGTTAGCTTCAAATCCATGCGAAACACATGATTTACCTGCAAATCAATGCGATGTAGAAGATTTAGCTTCAAATCCATGCGAAACAAATGATTTAGCATCAGATACTTGCGATATAACTGATATAGCTTCCAATGCAGTGGAAACAAACGAGTTAGCATAAAATCCATGCAAAGCACATGATTTAGCTTCAAATCAATGCGGTGTAGAATGATTAGCTTCAAGTCCATCGAAACAAATGATTTAGCTTTAGATACTTGCGATATAAGTGATATATGCTTCAAATGCAGGGGGTACAAACGAGTTAGCTTTAAATCCAAGCAAAACACATTATTAAGCTTCAAATCAATGCTATGTAGAAGGTTTAGCTTCAAATCCATGAGACACAAATGATTTAGCTTCAGATACTTGCGATATAATTGATACAACTTCAAATGCAGACGAAATAAACGAGTTATCTTCCAGTCCAAGCGAATCACATGATTTAGCTTCAAATCAATGCGATGTAGAAAGTTTAGCTTCAAATCCATTGGAAAAAATTGATTTAGCTTCTGATACTAGCGATATAAGTGATATAGCTTCAAATGCAGACGAAACTAACGAGTTAGCTTCCAATCCAAGCGAATCACATGACTTAGCTTCAAATCAATGCGATGTAGAAAGTTCAGCTTCAAATCCATGCGACACAAATGATTTAGCTTCAGATACTTGCGATATAAGTGATATTGCTTCAAATGCAGACGAATCAAGCGAGTTAGCTTCAAAATCCATGCGATATACATGACTTAGCTTCAAATCAATGCTAAGTAGAAGTCTTAGCATCAAATCCATGCGAAACAAATGATTTAGCTTCAAGCACTTGTGATATAAGTGATATAGCTGCAAATGCAGACGAATCAAACGGGGTAGCTTCAAAATCCATGCTATACATATCATTTAGCTTCAAATCGATACCATGTAGAAGGTTTAGCTTCAAATCTATACGAAACAAATGATTAGCTTCAGATACTTGCGATATAATTGATATAGCTTCAAATGCAGACGAAATAAACGAGTTAGCTTCAAAGCCAAGCGAATCACATGACTTAGCTTCAAATTAATGCGATTTAGAAGGTTTTGCTTCAAATCCATGCGAAAAAAATGATTTAGCATCAAACACTTGCGATATAAGTGATATTAGCATCAAATACAGGCGAAACGAACGAGTTAGCTTCAAATCCATGCGAAACACATGATTTAGCTGTAAATCAATGCGATGTAGTAGGTTTAGCTTCAAATCCATGCGAAACAAATAATTTAGCTTCAGATACTTGCGATATAACTGATATAGCTTCAAATGCAGGGGAGACAAACGAGTTAGCATACAATCCATGCAAAACACATGATTTAGCTTCAAACCAATTCGATGTAGAAGGTTTAGCTTCAAATCCATGCGAAACAAATGATTTAGCTTCAGATACTTGCGATATAACTGATATAGCATCAAATGCAGGGGAAACAAACGAGTTAGCATCAAATCCATGCAAAACACATGATTTAGCTTCAAATCAATGCGATGTAGATGGTTTAGCTTCAAATCCATGGGAAACAAATGATTTAGCTTCAGATACTTGCGATACATTGATATTGCTTCAAATGTAGGCGAAACGACCGAGTTAGCTTCAAATCCAAGCGAAACACATGATTTAGCTTCAAATCAATGGGATGTAGAAGGTTTAGCTTCAAATCCATGCGAAACAAATGATTTAGCATCAGATACTTGCGATATTACTGATATAATTTCAAATGCAGGGGGAACAAACGAGTTAGCATCAAAACCATGCAAAACACATGATTTAGCTGTAAATCAATGCGATGTAAAAGCTTTAGCTTCAAATCCCAGCGAAACACATGATTTGTCCTCAGATACTTGCGATATAACTGAAATAGCTTCAAATGCAGGGGAAACAAACGAATGAGCATCAAATCCATGCAAAACACATGATTTGGCTTCAAATCAAAGCGATGTAGAAGGTATAGTTTCAAATCCAAGCGAAACACATGATTTAGCTTCAAATCAATGCGATGTAGAAGGTTTAGCTTCAAATTCATGCGAAACAAATGATTTAACATCAGATACTGGCGATATAACTGATATAGCTTCAAATGCAGGGGAAACAAACGAGTTAGCATCAAATCCATGCGAAATACATGATTTAGCTGCAAATCAATGCGATGTAGATGGTTTAGCTTCAAATCCATGGGAAACAAATGATTTAGCTTCAGATACTTGCGATACATTGATATTGCTTCAAATGTAGGCGAAACGACCGAGTTAGCTTCAAATCCATGCGAAACACATGATTTAGCTGCAAATCAATGCGATGTAGATGGTTTAGCTTCAAATCCATGCGAAACAAATGATTTAGCATCAGATACTTGCGATATTACTGATATAATTTCAAATGCAGGGGGAACAAACGAGTTAGCATCAAAACCATGCAAAACACATGATTTAGCTGTAAATCAATGCGATGTAAAAGGTTTAGCTTCAAATCCCAGCGAAACACATGATTTGTCATCAGATACTTGCGATATAACTGAAATAGCTTCAAATGCAGGGGAAACAAACGAATGAGCATCAAATCCATGCAAAACACATGATTTGGCTTCAAATCAAAGCGATGTAGAAGGTATAGTTTCAAATCCAAGCGGAACACATGATTAGCTTCAAATCAATGCGATGTAGAAGGTTTAGCTTCAAATTCATGCGAAACAAATGATTTAACATCAGATACTGGCGATATAACTGATATAGCTTCAAATGCAGGGGAAACAAACGAGTTAGCATCAAAACCATGCGAAATACATGATTTAGCTGCAAATCAATGCGATGTAGATGGTTTAGCTTCAAATCCATGGGAAACAAATGATTTAGCTTCAGATACTTGCGATACATTGATATTGCTTCAAATGTAGGCGAAACGACCGAGTTAGCTTCAAATCCATGCGAAACACATGATTTAGCTGTAAATCAATGCGATGTAGTAGGTTTAGCTTCAAATCCATGCGAAACAAATAATTTAGCTTCAGATACTTGCGATATAACTGATATAGCTTCAAATGCAGGGGAGACAAACGAGTTAGCATACAATCCATGCAAAACACATGATTTAGCTTCAAACCAATGCGATGTAGAAGGTTTAGCTTCAAATCCATGCGAAACAAATGATTTAGCTTCAGATACTTGCGATATAACTGATATAGCATCAAATGCAGGGGAAACAAACGAGTTAGCATCAAATCCATGCAAAACACATGATTTAGCTTCAAATCAATGCGATGTAGAAGGTTTAGTTCAAATCCATGCGAAACAAATGATTTAGCATCAGATACTTGCGATATAACTGAAATAGCTTCAAATGCAGGGGAAACAAACGAGTTAGCATAAAATCCATGCAAAACACATGATTTAGCTTCAAATCATAGCGATGTAGAAGGTATAGCTTCAAAACCAAGCGAAACACATGATTTAGCTTCAAATCAATGCGACGTAGAAGGTTTAGCTTCAAATCCATGCGAAACAAATGATTTAGCTTCAAGCACTTGTGATATAAGTGATATAGCTGCAAATGCAGACGAATCAAACGGGGTAGCTTCAAAATCCATGCTATACATATCATTTAGCTTCAAATCGATACCATGTAGAAGGTTTAGCTTCAAATCCATGCGAAACAAATGATTTAGCTTCAAACACTTGCGATATAAGTGATATAGCATCAAATGCAGGCGAAACGAACGAGTTAGCTTCAAATCCATGCGAAACACATGATTTAGCTGCAAATCAATGCGATGTAGAAGGTTTAGCTTCAAATCCATGCGAAACACATGATTTAGCTGCAAATCAATGCGATGTAGAAGGTTTAGCTTCAAATCCATGCGAAATAAATGATTTACCTACAAACACTTGGAATATAAGTGATGTAGCAGGAAATGCAGACGAATCAAACGGGGAAGCTCCAGAATCCATGCGATACATATCATTTAACTTCAAATCGATGCGAAGTAGAAGGCTTAGCTTCAAGATCCATACGAAACGAATGATTTAGGTTCAAACACTTGGGATATAAGTGATATAGCTTCAAATGCAGACGAAATAAACGAGTTAGCTTCAAAGCCAAGCGAATCACATGACTTAGCTTCAAATTAATGCGATTTAGAAGGTTTTGCTTCAAATCCATGCGAAAAAAATGATTTAGCATCAAACACTTGCGATATAAGTGATATTAGCATCAAATACAGGCGAAACGAACGAGTTAGCTTCAAATCCATGCGAAACACATGATTTAGCTGTAAATCAATGCGATGTAGTAGGTTTAGCTTCAAATCCATGCGAAACAAATAATTTAGCTTCAGATACTTGCGATATAACTGATATAGCTTCAAATGCAGGGGAGACAAACGAGTTAGCATACAATCCATGCAAAACACATGATTTAGCTTCAAACCAATTCGATGTAGAAGGTTTAGCTTAAAATCCATGCGAAACAAATGATTTAGCTTCAGATACTTGCGATATAAGTGATATAGCATCAAATGCAGGCGAAACGACCGAGTTAGCTTCAATCATGCGAAACACATGATTTAGCTGCAAATCAATGCGATTTAGAGGGTTTAGCTACAAATCCATGCGAAACAAATGATTTAGCTTTAAATCCATGCGAAGTAGAAGGCTTAGCTTCAAATCCATGCGAAACAAATGATTTAGCATCAGATACTTGCGATATTATTGATATAATTTCAAATGCAGGGGGAACAAACGAGTTAGCATCAAATCCATGCAAAACACATGATTTAGCTTCAAATCAATGCGATGTAGAAGTTTTAGCTTCGAATTCATGCGAAACAAATGAGTTAACATCAGATACTGGCGAAGTAGAAGCCTTAGCTTCAAATCCATGCGAAACAAATGATTTAGCTTTAAATCCATGAGAAGTAGAAGGCTTAGCTTCAAATCCATGCGTAACAAATGATTTAGCATCAGATACTTGCGATATTACTGATATAATTTCAAATGCAGGGGGAACAAACGAGTTAGCATCAAAACCATGCAAAACACATGATTTAGCTGTAAATCAATGCGATGTAAAAGCTTTAGCTTCAAATCCCAGCGAAACACATGATTTGTCCTCAGATACTTGCGATATAACTGAAATAGCTTCAAATGCAGGGGAAACAAACGAATGAGCATCAAATCCATGCAAAACACATGATTTGGCTTCAAATCAAGCGATGTAGAAGGTTAGGTTCAAATCCAAGCGAAACACATGATTTAGCTTCAAATCAATGCGATGTAGAAGGTTTAGCTTCAAATTCATGCGAAACAAATGATTTAACATCAGATACTGGCGATATAACTGATATAGCTTCAAATGCAGGGGAAACAAACGAGTTAGCATCAAATCCATGCGAAATATATGATTTAGCTGCAAATCAATGCGATGTAGATGGTTTAGCTTCAAATCCATGGGAAACAAATGATTTAGCTTCAGATACTTGCGATACATTGATATTGCTTCAAATGTAGGCGAAACGACCGAGTTAGCTTCAAATCCATGCGAAACACATGATTTAGCTGCAAATCAATGCGATGTAGATGGTTTAGCTTCAAATCCATGCGAAACAAATGATTTAGCATCAGATACTTGCGATATTACTGATATAATTTCAAATGCAGGGGGAACAAACGAGTTAGCATCAAAACCATGCAAAACACATGATTTAGCTGTAAATCAATGCGATGTAAAAGGTTTAGCTTCAAATCCCAGCGAAACACATGATTTGTCCTCAGATACTTGCGATATATCTGAAATATCTTCAAATGCAGGGAAACAAACGAATGAGCATCAAATCCATGCAAAACACATGATTTGGCTTCAAATCAAAGCGATGAAGAAGGTATAGTTTCAAATCCAAGCGAAACACATGATTTAGCTTCAAATCAATGCGATGTAGAAGGTTTAGCTACAAATCCATGCGAAACAAATGATTTAGCTTCAAGCACTTGTGATATAAGTGATATAGCTGCAAATGCAGACGAAACAAACGGGATAGCTTCAAAATCCATGCGATACATATCATTTAGCTTCAAAAATCGATACGATGTAGAAGGGTTAGCTTCAAATCGATACGATGTAGAAGGTTTAGCTTCAAATCCATGCGAAACAAATGATTTAGCTTCAAACACTTGCGATATAAGTGATATAGCATCAAATGCAGGCGAAACGAACGAGTTAGCTTCAAATCCATGCGAAACACATGATTTAGCTGTAAATCAATGCGATGTAGAAGGTTTAGGTTCAAATCCATGCGGAACAAATGATTTAGCATCAGATACTTGCGATATAACTGAAATAGGTTCAAATGCAGGGGAAACAAACGAGTTAGCATCAAAACCATGCAAAACACATGATTTAGCTGCAAATCAATGCGATGTAGAAGGTATAGTTTCAAATCCAAGCGAAACACATGATTTAGCTTCAAATCAATGCGATGTAGAAGGCTTAGCTTCAAATTCATGCGAAACAAATGATTAACATCAGATACTGGCGATATAACTGATATAGCTTCAAATGCAGGGGAAACAAACGAGTTAGCATCAAATCCATGCAAAACACATGATTTAGCTTCAAATCAAAGCGATGTAGAAGGTATAGTTTCAAATCCAAGCGAAACACATGATTTAGCTTCAAATCAATGCGATGTAGAAGGTTTAGCTTCAAATTCATGCGAAACAAATGATTTAACATCAGATCTGGCGATATAACTGATATAGCTTCAAGTGCAGGGGAAACAAACGAGTTAGCATCAAATCCATACGAAATACATGATTTAGCTGCAAATCAATGCGATGTAGATGGTTTAGCTTCAAATCCATGGGAAACACATGATTTAGCTTCAAATCAATGCGATGTAGAAGGTTAAACTTCAAATCTATACGAAACAAATGATTTAGCTTCAGATACTTGCGATATAATTGATATAGCATCAAATGCAGGCGAAACTAACGAGTTAGCTTCAAATCCATGCGAAATACATGATTTAGCTTCAAATCAATGCGATGTAGAAGGTTAAACATCAAATCTATACGAAACAAATGATTTAGCTTCAGATACTTGCGATATAAGAGATATAGCATCAAATGCAGGCGAAACGACCGAGTTAGCTTCAAATCCATGCGAAACACATGATTTAGCTGCAAATCAATACGATTTAGAGGGTTTAGCTACAAATCCATGCGAAACAAATGATTTAGCTTTAAATCCATGCGAAGTAGAAGGCTTAGCTTCAAATCCATGCGAAACAAATGATTTAGCATCAGATACTTGCGATATTACTGATATAATTTCAAATGCAGGGGGAACAAACGAGTTAGCATCAAATCCATGCAAAACACATGATTTAGCTTCAAATCAATGCGATGTAGAAGTTTTAGCTTCGAATTCATGCGAAACAAATGAGTTAACATCAGATACTGGCGAAGTAGAAGCCTTAGCTTCAAATCCATGCGAAACAAATGATTTAGCTTTAAATCCATGAGAAGTAGAAGGCTTAGCTTCAAATCCATGCGAAACAAATGATTTAGCATCAGATACTTGCGATATTACTGATATAATTTCAAATGCAGGGGGAACAAACGAGTTAGCATCAAAACCATGCAAAACACATGATTTAGCTGTAAATCAATGCGATGTAAAAGCTTTAGCTTCAAATCCCAGCGAAACACATGCTTTGTCCTCAGATACTTACGATATAACTGAAATAGCTTCAAATGCAGGGGAAACAAACGAATGAGCATCAAATCCATGCAAAACACATGATTTGGCTTCAAATCAAAGCGATGTAGAAGGTATAGTTTCAAATCCAAGCGAAACACATGATTTAGCTTCAAATCAATGCGATGTAGAAGGTTTAGCTTCAAATTAATGCGAAACAAATGATTTAACATCAGATACTGGCGATATAACTGATATAGCTTCAAATGCAGGGGAAACAAACTAGTTAGCATCAAATCCATGCGAAATACATGATTTAGCTGCAAATCAATGCGATGTAGATGGTTTAGCTTCAAATCCATGGGAAACAAATGATTTAGCTTCAGATACTTGCGATACATTGATATTGCTTCAAATGTAGGCGAAACGACCGAGTTAGCTTCAAATCCATGCGAAACACATGATTTAGCTGCAAATCAATGCGATGTAGATGGTTTAGCTTCAAATCCATGCGAAACAAATGATTTAGCATCAGATACTTGCGATATTACTGATATAATTTCAAATGCAGGGGGAACAAACGAGTTAGCATCAAAACCATGCAAAACACATGATTTAGCTGTAAATCAATGCGATGTAAAAGGTTTAGCTTCAAATCCCAGCGAAACACATGATTTGTCCTCAGATACTTGCGATATATCTGAAATATCTTCAAATGCAGGGGAAACAAACGAATGAGCATCAAATCCATGCAAAACACATGATTTGGCTTCAAATCAAAGCGATGTAGAAGGTATAGTTTCAAATCCAAGCGAAACACATGATTTAGCTTCAAATCAATGCGATGTAGAAGGTTTAGCTTCATATCCAAGCGGAACACATGATTAAACATCAGATACTTGCGATATAACTGACATAGCTTCAAATGCAGAGGAAACAAACGAGTTAGCATCAAATTCATGCAAAACACATGATTTAACTTCAAATCAATGCGATCTAGAAGGTTTAGCTTAAAATCCAAGCGAAACACATGATTTAGCTTCAAATCAATGCGATGTAGAAGGTTTAGCTACAAATCCATGCGAAACAAATGATTTACCTTCAAGCACTTGTGATATAAGTGATATAGCTGCAAATGCAGACGAATCAAACGGGATAGCTTCAAAATCCATGCGATACATATCATTTAGCTTCAAAAATCGATACGATGTAGAAGGGTTAGCTACAAATCGATACGATGTAGAAGGTTTAGCTTCAAATCCATGCGAAACAAATGATTTAGCTTCAAACACTTGCGATATAAGTGATATAGCATCAAATGCAGGCGAAACGAACGAGTTAGCTTCAAATCCATGCGTAACACATGATTTAGCTGTAAATCAATGCGATGTAGAAGGTTTAGGTTCAAATCCATGCGGAACAAATGATTTAGCATCAGATACTTGCGATATAACTGAAATAGGTTCAAATGTAGGGGAAACAAACGAGTTAGCATCAAAACCAAGCAAAACACATGATTTAGCTGCAAATCAATGCGATGTAGAAGGTATAGTTTCAAATCCAAGCGAAACACATGATTTAGCTTCAAATCAAAGCGATGTAGAAGGTATAGTTTCAAATCCAAGCGAAACACATGATTTAGC
Source organism: Megalopta genalis (assembly GCF_051020955.1). NCBI lineage: Eukaryota > Metazoa > Arthropoda > Insecta > Hymenoptera > Halictidae > Megalopta > Megalopta genalis. The sequence goes on from NW_027477899.1 coordinate 44,889, forward strand.
TTCAAATCAATGCGATGTAGAAGGTTTAGCTTCAAATTAATGCGAAACAAATGATTTAACATCAGATACTGGCGATATAACTGATATAGCTTCAAGTGCAGGGGAAACAAACGAGTTAGCATCAAAACCATGCAAAACACATGATTTAGCTGCAAATCAATGCGATGTAGAAGGTATAGTTTCAAATCCAAGCGAAACACATGATTTAGCTTCAAATCAAAGCGATGTAGAAGGTATAGTTTCAAATCCAAGCGAAACACATGATTTAGCTTCAAATCAATGCGATGTAGATGGATTAGCTTCAAATCCATGGGAAACAAATGATTTAGCTTCAGATACTTGCGATACATTGATATTGCTTCAAATGTAGGCGAAACGACCGAGTTAGCTTCAAATCCATGCGAAACACATGATTTAGCTGCAAATCAATGCGATGTAGATGGTTTAGCTTCAAATCCATGCGAAACAAATGATTTAGCATCAGATACTTGCGATATTACTGATATAATTTCAAATGCAGGGGGAACAAACGAGTTAGCATCAAAACCATGCAAAACACATGATTTAGCTGTAAATCAATGCGATGTAAAAGGTTTAGCTTCAAATCCCAGCGAAACACATGATTTGTCCTCAGATACTTGCGATATATCTGAAATATCTTCAAATGCAGGGGAAACAAACGAATGAGCATCAAATCCATGCAAAACACATGATTTGGCTTCAAATCAAAGCGATGTAGAAGGTATAGTTTCAAATCCAAGCGAAACACATGATTTAGCTTCAAATCAATGCGATGTAGAAGGTTTAGCTTCATATCCAAGCGGAACACATGATTAAACATCAGATACTTGCGATATAACTGACATAGCTTCAAATGCAGAGGAAACAAACGAGTTAGCATCAAATTCATGCAAAACACATGATTTAACTTCAAATCAATGCGATGTAGAAGGTTTAGCTTAAAATCCAAGCGAAACACATGATTTAGCTTCAAATCAATGCGATGTAGAAGGTTTAGCTACAAATCCATGCGAAACAAATGATTTACCTTCAAGCACTTGTGATATAAGTGATATAGCTGCAAATGCAGACGAATCAAACGGGATAGCTTCAAAATCCATGCGATACATATCATTTAGCTTCAAAAATCGATACGATGTAGAAGGGTTAGCTACAAATCGATACGATGTAGAAGGTTTAGCTTCAAATCCATGCGAAACAAATGATTTAGCTTCAAACACTTGCGATATAAGTGATATAGCATCAAATGCAGGCGGAACGAACGAGTTAGCTTCAAATCCATGCGAAACACATGATTTAGCTGTAAATCAATGCGATGTAGAAGGTTTAGGTTCAAATCCATGCGGAACAAATGATTTAGCATCAGATACTTGCGATATAACTGAAATAGGTTCAAATGTAGGGGAAACAAACGAGTTAGCATCAAAACCATGCAAAACACATGATTTAGCTGCAAATCAATGCGATGTAGAAGGTATAGTTTCAAATCCAAGCGAAACACATGATTTAGCTTCAAATCAATGCGATGTAGAAGGCTTAGCTTCAAATTCATGCGAAACAAATGATTTAACATCAGATACTGGCGATATAACTGATATAGCTTCAAATGCAGGGGAAACAAACGAGTTAGCATCAAATCCATGCGAAATACATGATATAGCTTCAAATCAATGCGATGTAGAAGGTTAAACTTCAAATCTATACGAAACAAATGATTTAGCTTCAGATACTTGCGATATAATTGATATAGCATCAAATGCAGGCAAAACGATCGAGTTAGCTTGAAAACAAGCGAAACACATGATTTAGCTGCAAATCAATGCGATGTAGAAGGTTTAGCTTCAAATCCATGCGAAACAAATGATTTAGCATCAGATAATTGCGATATAACTGATATAGCTTCAAATGCAGACGAATCAAACGAGTCAGCTTCAAAATCCATGCGATACACATAATTTAGCTTTAAATCCATGCGAAGTAGAAGGCTTAGCTTCAAATCCATGCGATCATCTGATTTAGGTTCAGATACTTGCGATACATTGATATCGCTTCAAATGCAGGGGAAACAAACGAATGAGCATCAAATCCATGCAAAACACATGATTTAGCTTCAAATCAAAGCGATGTAGAAGGTATAGTTTCAAATCCAAGCGAAACACATGATTTAGCTTCAAATCAATGCGATGTAGAAGGTTTAGCTTCAAATTCATGCGAAACAAATGATTTAACATCAGATCTGGCGATATAACTGATATAGCATCAAGTGCAGGGGAAACAAACGAGTTAGCATAAAATCCATACGAAATACATGATTTGGCTGCAAATCAATGCGATGTAGATGGTTTAGCTTCAAATCCATGGGAAACACATGATTTAGCTTCAAATCAATGCGATGTAGAAGGTTAAACTTCAAATCTATACGAAACAAATGATTTTGCTTCAGATACTTGCGATAAAATTGATATAGCATCAAATGCAGGCGAAACTAACGAGTTAGCTTCAAATCCATGCGAAATACATGAATTAGCTTCAAATCAATGCGATGTAGAAGGTTAAACATCAAATCTATACGAAACAAATGATTTAGCTTCAGATACTTGCGATATAAGAGATATAGCATCAAATGCAGGCGAAACGACAGAGTTAGCTTCAAATCCATGCGAAACACATGCTTTAGCTGCAAATCAATGCGATTTAGAGGGTTTAGCTACAAATCCATGCGAAACAAATGATTTAGCTTTAAATCCATGCGAAGTAGAAGGCTTAGCTTCAAATCCATGCGAAACAAATGATTTAGCATCAGATACTTGCGATATAATTGATATAGCATCAAATGCAGGCGAAACTAACGAGTTAGCTTCAAATCCATGCGAAATACATGATTTAGCTTCAAATCAATGCGATGTAGAAGGTTAAACATCAAATCTATACGAAACAAATGATTTAGCTTCAGATACTTGCGATATAAGAGATATAGCATCAAATGCAGGGGGAACAAACGAGTTAGCATCAAATCCATGCAAAACACATGATTTAGCTTCAAATCAATGCGATGTAGAAGTTTTAGCTTCGAATTCATGCGAAACAAATGAGTTAACATCAGATACTGGCGATATAACTGATATAGCTTCAAATGCAGGGGAAACAAACGAGTTAGCATCAAATCCATGCGAAATACATGATTTAGCTGCAAATCAATGCGATGTAGATGGTTTAGCTTCAAATCCATGGGAAACAAATGATTAGATCCAGATACTTGCGATACATTGATATTGCTTCAAATGTAGGCGAAACTAACGAGTTAGCTTCAAATCCAAGCGAAATACATGATTTAGCTTCAAATCAATGCGATGTAGAAGGTTAAAATTCAAATCTATGCGAAAAAAATGATTTAGCTTCAGATAGTTGCGATATAATTGATATAGCATCAAATGCAGGCGAAACGACCGAGTTAGCTTCAAATCCATGCGAAACACATGCTTTAGCTGCAAATCAATGCGATTTAGAGGGTTTAGCTACAAATCCATGCGAAACAAATGATTTAGCTTTAAATCCATGCGAAGTAGAAGGCTTAGCTTCAAATCCATGCGAAACAAATGATTTAGCATCAGATACTTGCGATATAATTGATATAGCATCAAATGCAGGCGAAACTAACGAGTTAGCTTCAAATCCATGCGAAATACATGATTTAGCTTCAAATCAATGCGATGTAGAAGGTTAAACATCAAATCTATACGAAACAAATGATTTAGCTTCAGATACTTGCGATATAAGAGATATAGCATCAAATGCAGGGGGAACAAACGAGTTAGCATCAAATCCATGCAAAACACATGATTTAGCTTCAAATCAATGCGATGTAGAAGTTTTAGCTTCGAATTCATGCGAAACAAATGAGTTAACATCAGATACTGGCGATATAACTGATATAGCTTCAAATGCAGGGGAAACAAACGAGTTAGCATCAAATCCATGCGAAATACATGATTTAGCTGCAAATCAATGCGATGTAGATGGTTTAGCTTCAAATCCATGGGAAACAAATGATTTAGATCCAGATACTTGCGATACATTGATATTGCTTCAAATGTAGGCGAAACTAACGAGTTAGCTTCAAATCCAAGCGAAATACATGATTTAGCTTCAAATCAATGCGATGTAGAAGGTTAAAATTCAAATCTATGCGAAAAAAATGATTTAGCTTCAGATAGTTGCGATATAATTGATATAGCATCAAATGCAGGCGAAACGACCGAGTTAGCTTCAAATCCATGCGAAACAATGATTTAGCTGCAAGTCAATGCGATGTAGATGGTTTAGCTTCAAATCCATGCGAAACAAATGATTTAGCATCAGATACTTGCAATATAACTAAAATAGCTTCAAATGCAGGGGAAACAAACGAATGAGCATCGAATCCATGCAAAACAAATGATTTAGCTTCAAATCAAAGCGATGTAGAACGTATAGTTTCAAATCCAAGCGAAACACATGATTTAGCTTCAAATCAATGCGATGTAGAAGGTTTAGCTTCAAATCCACGCGAAACACATGATTTAGCTGCAAATCAATGCGATGTAGAAGGCTTAGCTTCAAATCCATGCGAAACAAATGATTTAGCTTTAAATCCATGCGAAGTAGAAGGCTTAGCTTCAAATCCATGCGAAACAAATGATTTAGCATCAGATACTTGCGATATTACTGATATAATTTCAAATGCAGGGGAACAAACGAGTTAGCATCAAAACCATGCAAAACACATGATTTAGCTGCAAATCAATACGATGTAAAAGGTTTAGCTTCAAATCCCAGCGAAACACATGATTTGGCCTCAGATACTTGCGATACAACTGAAATAGCTTCAAATGCAGGGGAAACAAACGAATGAGCATCAAATCCATGCAAAACACATGATTTAGCTTCAAATCAAAGCGATGTAGAAGGTATAGTTTCAAATCCAAGCGAAACACATGATTTAGCTTCAAATCAATGCGATGTAGAAGTTTTAGCTTCGAATTCATGCGAAACAAATGAGTTAACATCAGATACTGGCGATATAACTGATATAGCTTCAAATGCAGGGGAAACAAACGAGTTAGCATCAAATCCATGCGAAATACATGATTTAGCTGCAAATCAATGCGATGTAGATGGTTTAGCTTCAAATCCATGCGAAACACATGATTTAGCTTCAAATCAATGCGATGTAGAAGGTTTAGCTACAAATCCATGCGAAACAAATGATTTAGCATCAAACACTTGGGATATAAGTGATATAGCTGCAAATGCAGACGAATCAAACGGGATAGCTTCAAAATCCATGCGATACATATCATTTAGCTTCAAAAATCGATACGATGTAGAAGGGTTAGCTACAAATCGATACGATGTAGAAGGTTTAGCTTCAAATCCATGCGAAACAAATGATTTAGCTTCAAACACTTGCGATATAAGTGATATAGCATCAAATGCAGGCGAAACGAACGAGTTAGCTTCAAATCCATGCGAAACACATGATTTAGCTGTAAATCAATGCGATGTAGAAGGTTTAGGTTCAAATCCATGCGGAACAAATGATTTAGCATCAGATACTTGCGATATAACTGAAATAGGTTCAAATGTAGGGGAAACAAACGAGTTAGCATCAAAACCATGCAAAACACATGATTTAGCTTCAAATCAATGCGATGTAGAAGGCTTAGCTTCAAATCCATGCGATGTAGAAGGCTTAGCTTCAAATCCATGCGAAACAAATGATTTAGCATCAGATACTTGCGATATAATTGATATAGCATCAAATGCAGGCGAAACTAACGAGTTAGCTTCAAATCCATGCGAAATACATGATTTAGCTTCAAATCAATGCGATGTAGAAGGTTAAACATCAAATCTATACGAAACAAATGATTTAGCTTCAGATACTTGCGATATAAGAGATATAGCATCAAATGCAGGGGGAACAAACGAGTTAGCATCAAATCCATGCAAAACACATGATTTATCTTCAAATCAATGCGATGTAGAAGTTTAGCTTCGAATTCATGCGAAACAAATGAGTTAACATCAGATACTGGCGATATAACTGATATAGCTTCAAATGCAGGGGAAACAAACGAGTTAGCATCAAATCCATGCGAAATACATGATTTAGCTGCAAATCAATGCGATGTAGATGGTTTAGCTTCAAATCCATGGGAAACAAATGATTTAGATCCAGATACTTGCGATACATTGATATTGCTTCAAATGTAGACGAAACTAACGAGTTAGCTTCAAATCCAAGCGAAATACATGATTTAGCTTCAAATCAATGCGATGTAGAAGGTTAAAATTCAAATCTATGCGAAAAAAATGATTTAGCTTCAGATAGTTGCGATATAATTGATATAGCATCAAATGCAGGCGAAACGACCGAGTTAGCTTCAAATCCATGCGAAACAATGATTTAGCTGCAAGTCAATGCGATGTAGATGGTTTAGCTTCAAATCCATGCGAAACAAATGATTTAGCATCAGATACTTGCGATATAACTAAAATAGCTTCAAATGCAGGGGAAACAAACGAATGAGCATCGAATCCATGCAAAACAAATGATTTAGCTTCAAATCAAAGCGATGTAGAACGTATAGTTTCAAATCCAAGCGAAACACATGATTTAGCTTCAAATCAATGCGATGTAGAAGGTTTAGCTTCAAATCCAAACGAAACACGTGATTTAGCTTCAAATCAATGCGATGTAGAAGGTATAGATTCAAATCCAAGCGCAACACATGATTTAGCTTCAAATCAATGCGATGTAGAAGGTTTAGCTTCAAATCCATGCGAAACAAATGATTTAGCATCAGATACTGACGATATATCTGATATAGCTTCAAATGCAGGGGAAAAAAAACGAGT
>NW_027477900.1:0-51714 GCF_051020955.1 Megalopta genalis
GATTGAAAGGTAAACCTTCTACATCGCATTGACTTGAAGCTAAATCATGAGTTTCGCATGGATTAGAAGCTAACTCGTTTGTTTCGCCTGCATTTGAAGCTATCATTTATATCGCAAGTATTTGAAGCTAAATCATTTGTGTTGCATGGATTTGAAGTTCATCCTTCTACATCGCATTGATTTTCAGCTAAATCAAGTGCATGGCATGGATTTGAAGATAACTCGTTTGTTTCTCCTGCATTTGAAGCTATATCACTTATATCGCAAGTGTCTGAGCTAAATCACTTGTTTCGCGTGGACTTGAAGCTAACTCGTTTGATCGTCTGCATTTGAAGCTATTTCACTTATATCCCAGTGTCTGAAGCTAAATCATTTGTTGTGCATGGATTTGAAGGTAAACCTTCTACATCGCATTGATTTGAAGCTAAATCAAGTTTATCGCATGTATTTTGAAGCTAACTCGTTTGATCGTCTGCATTTGAAGCTATATCACTTATATGCCAAGTGTTTGAAGCTAAATTATTTGTTAAGCATTGATTTGAAGGTAAACCTTCTACATCGCATTGATTTGAAGCTAAATCATGAGTTTCGCATGGATTAGAAAATAACTCGTTTGATTCGCCTGCATTTGAAGCTATATCATTTATATCGCAAGTATTTGAAGCTAAATCATTTGTGTTGCATGGATTTGAAGCTAATCCTTCTACTTCGCATTGATTTGAAGCTAAATCAAGTTGATCGCATGGATTTTGTGGCTGACTTGTTTGATCGTCTGCATTTGAAGCTATATCATTTATATCCCAAGTATTTGAAGCTAAATCATTTTTTAAGCATGGATTTGAAGGTAAACCTTCTACTTCGCATTGATTTGAAGCTAAATCAAGTTTATCGCATGGATTTTGTGGCTAACTTGTTTGATCGTCTGCATTTGAAGCTATATCACTTATATCCCAAGTATTTGAAGCTAAATCATTTTTTAAGCATGGATTTGAAGGTAAACCTTCTACATCGCATTGATTTGAAGCTAAATCATGAGTTTCGCATGGATTAGAAGCTAACACATTTGTTTCGCCTGCATTTGAAGCTATGTCATTTATATCGCAAGTATTTGAAGCTAAATCATTTGTGTTGCATGGATTTTAAGCTAATCCTTCTACTTCGCATTGATTTGAAGCTAAATCAAGTTTATCGCATGGATTTTGAAGCTAACTCGTTTGATCGTCTGCATTTGAAGCTATATCACTTATATCCCAAGTGTTTGAAGCTAAATCATTTGTTAAGCATGGATTTGAAGGTAAACCTTCTACATCGCATTGATTTGAAGCTAAATCATGAGTTTCGCATGGATTAGAAGCTAACACGTTTGTTTCGCCTGCATTTGAAGCTACATCATTTATATCGCAAGTATTTGAAGCTAAATCATTTGTTAAGGCATGGATTTGAAGGTAAACCTTCTACTTCGCATTGCTTTGAAGCTAAATCATGTTTATCGCATGGATTTTGAAGCTAACTCGTTTGATCGTCTGCATTTGAAGCTATATCACTTATATCCAAGTGTTTGAAGCTAAATCATTTGTTAAGCATGGATTTGAAGGTAAACCTTCTACATCGCATTGATTTGAAGCTAAATCATGAGTTTCGCATGGATTAGAAGCTAACACGTTTGTTTCGCCTGCATTTGAAGCTATATCATTTATATCGCAAGTATTTGAAGCTAAATCATTTGTTAAGCATGGATTTGAAGGTAAACCTTCTACATCGCATTGATTTGAAGCTAAATCAAGTTTATCGCATGGATTTGAAGCTAACTCGTTTGATCGTCTGCATTTGAAGCTATATCATTTAAATCGCAAGTATTTGAAGCTAAATCATTTGTGTTTCACGGATTTGAAGCTAATCCTTCTACTTCGCATTGATTTGAAGCTAAATCAAGTTTATCGCATGGATTTTGAAGCTAACTCGTTTGATCGTGTGCATTTGATGACATATCACTTATATCCCAAGTGTTTGAAGCTAATCATTTTTTAAGCATGGATTTGAAGTAAACCATCTACATCGCATTGATTAGAAGCTAAATCATGAGTTTCGCATGGATTAGAAGCTAACTCGTTTGTTTCGCCTACATTTGAAGCTATATCATTTATATCGCAAGTATTTGAAGCTAAATCATTTGTGTTGCATGGATTTTAAGCCAATCCTTCTACTTCGCATTGATTTGAAGCTAAATCAAGTTTATCACATGAATTTTGAAGCTAACTCGTTTGATCTTCTGCCTTTGAAGCTATATCACTTATCTCCCAAGTGTTTGAAGCTAAATTATTTGTTAAGCATGGATTTGAAGGTAAACCTTCTACATCGCATTGATTTGAAGCTAAATCATGAGTTTCGCATGGATTAGAAGCTAACTCGTTTGTTTCGCCTGCATTTGAAGCTATATCATTTATATCGCAAGTATTTGAAGCTAAATCATTTGTGTTGCATGGATTGAAGCTCATCCTTCTACATCGCATTGATTTTCAGCTAAATCAAGTGCATGCATGGATTTGAAGATAACTCGTTTGTTTCTCCTGCATTTGAAGCTATATCACTTATATCGCAAGTGTCTGAAGCTAAATCACTTGTTTCGCGTGGACTTGAAGCTAACTCGTTTGATCGTCTGCATTTGAAGCTATTTCACTATATCCCAAGTGTTCTAAAGCTAAATCATTTGTTGTGCATGGATTTGAAGGTAAACCTTCTACATCGCATTGATTTGAAGCTAAATCAAGTTTATCGCATGTATTTTGAAGCTAACTCGTTTGATCGTCTGCATTTGAAGCTATATCACTTATATGCCAAGTGTTTGAAGCTAAATTATTTGTTAAGCATGGATTGAAAGGTAAACCTTCTACATCGCATTGATTTGAAGATAAATCATGAGTTTCGCATGGATTAGAAGCTAACTCGTTTGTTTCGCCTGCATTGAAGCTATATCATTTATATCGCAAGTATTTGAAGCTAAATCATTTGTTAAGCATGGATTTGAATGTAAACCTTCTACATCGCATTGATTTGAAGCTAAATCATGTGTTTCGCATGGATTAGAAGCTAACTCGTTTGTTTCGTCTGCATTTGAATCTGTATCATTTATACCGCAAGTATCTGAACCTAAATCATTTGTTTTTCGCATGGATTTGAAGCTAAGCCCACTACTTCGCATTGATTTGCAGCTAAATCAAGTTTATCGCATGGATTTTGAAGCTAACTCGTTTGATCGTCTGCATTTCAAGCTATATCACTTATATCCCAAGTGTTTGAAGCTAAATTATTTGTTAAGCATGGATTGAAAGGTAAACCTTCTACATCGCATTGACTTGAAGCTAAATCATGAGTTTCGCATGGATTAGAAGCTAACTCGTTTGTTTCGCCTGCATTTGAAGCTATATCATTTATATCGCAAGTATTTGAAGCTAAATCATTTGTGTTGCATGGATTTGAAGTTCATCCTTCTACATCGCATTGATTTTCAGCTAAATCAAGTGCATGGCATGGATTTGAAGATAACTCGTTTGTTTCTCCTGCATTTGAAGCTATATCACTTATATCGCAAGTGTCTGAAGCTAAATCACTTGTTTCGCGTGGACTTGAAGCTAACTCGTTTGATCGTCTGCATTTGAAGCTATTTCACTTATATCCCAAGTGTCTGAAGCTAAATCATTTGTTGTGCATGGATTTGAAGGTAAACCTTCTACATCGCATTGATTTGAAGCTAAATCAAGTTTATCGCATGTATTTTGAAGCTAACTCGTTGATCGTCTGCATTTGAAGCTATATCACTTATATGCCAAGTGTTTGAAGCTAAATTATTTGTTAAGCATTGATTTGAAGGTAAACCTTCTACATCGCATTGATTTGAAGCTAAATCATGAGTTTCGCATGGATTAGAAAATAACTCGTTTGATTCGCCTGCATTTGAAGCTATATCATTTATATCGCAAGTATTTGAAGCTAAATCATTTGTGTTGCATGGATTTGAAGCTAATCCTTCTACTTCGCATTGATTTGAAGCTAAATCAAGTTTATCGCATGGATTTTGTGGCTGACTTGTTTGATCGTCTGCATTTGAAGCTATATCATTTATATCCCAAGTATTTGAAGCTAAATCATTTTTTAAGCATGGATTTGAAGGTAAACCTTCTACTTCGCATTGATTTGAAGCTAAATCAAGTTTATCGCATGGATTTTGTGGCTAACTTGTTTGATCGTCTGCATTTGAAGCTATATCACTTATATCCCAAGTATTTGAAGCTAAATCATTTTTTAAGCATGGATTTGAAGGTAAACCTTCTACATCGCATTGATTTGAAGCTAAATCATGAGTTTCGCATGGATTAGAAGCTAACACATTTGTTTCGCCTGCATTTGAAGCTATGTCATTTATATCGCAAGTATTTGAAGCTAAATCATTTGTGTTGCATGGATTTTAAGCTAATCCTTCTACTTCGCATTGATTTGAAGCTAAATCAAGTTTATCGCATGGATTTTGAAGCTAACTCGTTTGATCGTCTGCATTGAAGCTATATCACTTATATCCCAAGTGTTTGAAGCTAAATCATTTGTTAAGCATGGATTTGAAGGTAAACTTCTACATCGCATTGATTTGAAGCTAAATCATGAGTTTCGCATGGATTAGAAGCTAACACGTTTGTTTCGCCTGCATTTGAAGCTACATCATTTATATCGCAAGTATTTGAAGCTAAATCATTTGTTAAGCATGGATTTGAAGGTAAACCTTCTACTTCGCATTGATTTGAAGCTAAATCATGTTTATCGCATGGATTTTGAAGCTAACTCGTTTGATCGTCTGCATTTGAAGCTATATCACTTATATCCCAAGTGTTTGAAGCTAAATCATTTGTTAAGCATGGATTTGAAGGTAAACCTTCTACATCGCATTGATTTGAAGCTAAATCATGAGTTTCGCATGGATTAGAAGCTAACACGTTTGTTTCGCCTGCATTTGAAGCTATATCATTTATATCGCAAGTATTTGAAGCTAAATCATTTGTTAAGCATGGATTTGAAGGTAAACCTTCTACATCGCATTGATTTGAAGCTAAATCAAGTTTATCGCATGGATTTTGAAGCTAACTCGTTTGATCGTCTGCATTTGAAGCTATATCATTTAAATCGCAAGTATTTGAAGCTAAATCATTTGTGTTTCACGGATTTGAAGCTAATCCTTCTACTTCGCATTGATTTGAAGCTAAATCAAGTTTATCGCATGGATTTTGAAGCTAACTCGTTTGATCGTGTGCATTTGATGACATATCACTTATATCCCAAGTGTTTGAAGCTAAATCATTTTCTAAGCATGGATTTGAAGGTAAACCATCTACATCGCATTGATTAGAAGCTAAATCATGAGTTTCGCATGGATTAGAAGCTAACTCGTTTGTTTCGCCTACATTTGAAGCTATATCATTTATATCGCAAGTATTTGAACCGAATCATTTGTGTTACATGGATTTGAAGCTCATCCTTCTACTTCGCATTGATTTGAAGCTAAATCAAGTTTATCGCATGGATTTTGAAGCTAACTCGTTTGATCGTCTGCATTTGAAGCTATATCACTTATATCCCAAGTGTTTGAAGCTAAATTATTTGTTAAGCATGGATTTGAAGGTAAATCTTCTACATAGCATTGATTTGAAGCTGAATCATGAGTTTCGCATGGATTAGAAGCTAACACGTTTGTTCGCCTGCATTTGTAGCTATATCACTTATATCGCAAGTATTTGAAGCTAAATCATTTGTTAAGCATGGATTTGAAGGTAAACCTCCTACATCGCATTGATTTGAAGCTAAATCATGAGTTTCGCATGGATTAGAAGCTAACACGTTTGTTTCGCCTGCATTTGAAGCTATATCATTTATATCGCAAGTATTTGAAGCTAAATCATTTGTGTTGCATGGATTTTAAGCCAATCATTCTACTTCGCATTGATTTGAAGCTAAATCAAGTTTATCACATGAATTTTGAAGCTAACTCGTTGATCTTCTGCCTTTGAAGCTATATCACTTATCTCCCAAGTGTTTGAAGCTAAATTATTTGTTAAGCATGGATTTGAAGGTAAACCTTCTACATCGCATTGATTTGAAGCTAAATCATGAGTTTCGCATGGATTAGAAGCTAACTCGTTTGTTTCGCCTGCATTTGAAGCTATATCATTTATATCGCAAGTATTTGAAGCTAAATCATTTGTGTTGCATGGATTTGAAGCTCATCCTTCTACATCGCATTTATTTTCAGCTAAATCAAGTGCATGGCATGGATTTGAAGATAACTCGTTGTTTCTCCTGCATTTGAAGCTATATCACTTATATCGCAAGTGTCTGAAGCTAAATCACTTGTTTCGCGTGGACTTGAAGCTAACTCGTTTGATCGTCTGCATTTGAAGCTATTTCACTATATCCCAAGTGTCTAAAGCTAAATCATTTGTTGTGCATGGATTTGAAGGTAAACCTTCTACATCGCATTGATTTGAAGCTAAATCAAGTTTATCGCATGTATTTTGAAGCTAACTCGTTTGATCGTCTGCATTTGAAGCTATATCACTTATATGCCAAGTGTTTGAAGCTAAATTATTTGTTAAGCATTGATTTGAAGGTAAACCTTCTACATCGCATTGATTTGAAGCTAAATCATGAGTTTCGCATGGATTAGAAAATAACACGTTTGATTCGCCTGCATTTGAAGCTATATCATTTATATCGCAAGTATTTGAAGCTAATCATTGTGTTGCATGGATTTGAAGCTAATCCTTCTACTTCGCATTGATTTGAAGCTAAATCAAGTATATCGCATGGACTTTGTGGCTGACTTGTTTGATCGTCTGCATTTGAAGCTATATCATTTATATCCCAAGTATTTGAAGCTAAATCATTTTTTAAGCATGGATTTGAAGGTAAACCTTCTACTTCGCATTGATTTGAAGCTAAATCAAGTTTATCGCATGGATTTTGTGGCTAACTTGTTTGATCGTCTGCATTTGAAGCTATATCACTTATATCCCAAGTATTTGAAGCTAAATCATTTTTTAAGCATGGATTTGAAGGTAAACCTTCTACATCGCATGATTTGAAGCTAAATCATGAGTTTCGCATGGATTAGAAGCTAACACATTTGTTTCGCCTGCATTTGAAGCTATGTCATTTATATCGCAAGTATTTGAAGCTAAATCATTTGTGTTGCATGGATTTTAAGCTAATCCTTCTACTTCGCATTGATTTGAAGCTAAATCAAGTTTATCGCATGGATTTTGAAGCTAACTCGTTTGATCGTCTGCATTTGAAGCTATATCACTTATATCCCAAGTGTTTGAAGCTAAATCATTTGTTAAGCATGGATTTGAAGGTAAACCTTCTACATCGCATTGATTTGAAGCTAAATCATGAGTTTCGCATGGATTAGAAGCTAACACGTTTGTTTAGCCTGCATTTGAAGGTATATCATTTATATCGCAGGTATTTGAAGCTAAGTCATTTGTTAAGCATGGATTTGAAGGTAAACCTTCTACATCGCATTGATTTGAAGCTAAATCATGTGTTTCGCATAGATATGAAGCTAACTCGTTTGTTTCGTCTGCATTTGAAGCTGTATCATTTATACCGCAAGTATCTGAACCTAAATTATTTGTTTCGCATGGATTTGAAGCTAAGCCTTCTACTTCGCATTGATTTGAAGCTAAATCAAGTTTATCGCATGGATTTTGAAGCTAACTCGTTTGATCGTCTGCATTTCAAGCTATATCATTTATATCCCAAGTGTTTGAAGCTAAATCATTTGTTTCGCATGGATTTGAAGCTGAACCTTCTACATCGCATTGGTTTTCAGCTAAATCAAGTGCATGGCATGGATTTGAAGATAACTCGTTTGATTCTTCTGCATTTGAAGCTATATCACTTATATCGCAAGTGTCTGAAGCTAAATCACTTGTTTCGCGTGGACTTGAAGCTAACTACTTTGATCGTCTGCATTTGAAGCTATATCACTTATATCCCAAGTGTCTGAAGCTAAATCATTTGTTGTGCTTGGATTTGAAGGTAAACCTTCTACATCGCATTGATTTGAAGCTAAATCATGAGTTTCGCATGGATTAGAAGCTAACTCGTTTGTTAGGCTTGCATTTGAAGCTATATCATATATATCGCAAGTATTTTAAGCTAAATCATATGTGTTGCATGGATTTGAAGCTAATCCTTCTACTACGCTTGGATTTGAAGCTAAATCAAGTTTATCGCATGGATTTTGAAGCTAACTCGTTTGATCGTCTGTATTTGAAGCTATATCACTTATATGCCAAGTGTTTGGAGCTAAATTATTTGTTAAGCATTGATTTGAAGGTAAACCTTCTACATCGCATTGATTTGTAGCTAAATCATGAGTTTCGCATGGATTAGAAGCTAACTCGTTTGTTTCGCCTGCATTTGAAGCTATATCATTTATATCGCAAGTATTTGAAGCTAAATCATTTGTTAAGCATGGATTTGAAGGTAAACCTTCTACATCGCATTGATTTGAAGCTAAATCATGTGTTTCGCATAGATATGAAGCTAAATCGTTTGTTTCGTCTGCATTTGAAGCTGTATCATTTATACCGCAAGAATCTGAACCTAAATCATTTGTTTCACATGGATTTGAAGCTAAGCCTACTACTTCGCATTGATTTGAAGCTAAATCAAGTTTATCGCATGGATTTTGAAGCTAAATCATGAGTTTCGCATGGATTAGAAGCTAACTCGTTTGTTTCGCCTGCATTTGAAGCTATATCATTTATATCGCAAGTATTTGAAGCTAAATCATTTGTTAAGCATGGATTTGAATGTAAACCTTCTACATCGCATTGATTTGAAGCTAAATCATGTGTTTCGCATGGATTAGAAGCTAACTCGTTTGTTTCGTCTGCATTTGAATCTGTATCATTTATACCGCAAGTATCTAAACCTAAATCATTTGTTTTTCGCATGGATTTGAAGCTAAGCCTACTACTTCGCATTGATTTGAAGCTAAATCAAGTTTATCGCATGGATTTTGAAGCTAACTCGTTTGATCGTCTGCATTTCAAGCTATATCACTTATATCCCAAGTGTTTGAAGCTAAATTATTTGTTAAGCATGGATTGAAAGGTAAACCTTCTACATCGCATTGATTTGAAGCTAAATCATGAGTTTCGCATGGATTAGAAGCTAACTCGTTTGTTTCGCCTGCATTTGAAGCTATATCATTTATATCGCAAGTATTTGAAGCTAAATCATTTGTGTTGCATGGATTTGAAGCTCATCCTTCTACATCGCATTGATTTTCAGCTAAATTAAGTGCATGGCATGGATTTGAAGATAACTCGTTTGTTTCTTCTGCATTTGAAGCTATATCACTTATATCGCAAGTGTCTGAAGCTAAATCACTTGTTTCGCGTGGACTTGAAGCTAACTCGTTTGATCGTCTGCATTTGAAGCTATATCACTTATATCCCAAGTGTCTGAAGCTAAATCATTTGTTGTGCATGGATTTGAAGGTAAACCTTCTACATCGCATTGATTTGAAGCTAAATCAAGTTTATCGCATGGATTTTGAAGCTAACTCGTTTGATCGTCTGCATTTGAAGCTATATCACTTATATGCCAAGTGTTTGAAGCTAAATTATTTGTTAAGCATTGATTTGAAGGTAAACCTTCTACATCGCATTGATTTGAAGCTAAATCATGAGTTTCGCATGGATTAGGAAATAACTCGTTTGATTCGCCTGCATTTGAAGCTATATCATTTATATCGCAAGTATTTGAAGCTAAATCATTTGTGTTGCATGGATTTGAAGCTAATCCTTCTACTTCGCATTGATTTGAAGCTAAATCAAGTTTATCGCATGGATTTTGTGGCTGACTTGTTTGATCGTCTGCATTTGAAGCTATATCATTTATATCCCAAGTATTTGAAGCTAAATCATTTTTTAAGCATGGATTTGAAGGTAAACCTTCTACTTCGCATTGATTTGAAGCTAAATCAAGTTTATCGCATGGATTATGTGGCTAACTTGTTTGATCGTCTGCATTTGAAGCTATATCACTTATATCTCAAGTGTTTGAAGCTAAATCATTTGTTAAGCATGGATTTGAAGGTAAACCTTCTACATCGCATTGATTTGAAGCTAAATCATGAGTTTCGCATGGATTAGAAGCTAACACGTTTGTTTCGCCTGCATTTGAAGGTATATCATTTATATCGCAGGTATTTGAAGCTAAGTCATTTGTTAAGCATGGATTTGAAGGTAAACCTTCTACATCGCATTGATTTGAAGCTAAATCAAGTTTATCGCATGGATTTTGAAGCTAACTCGTTTGATCGTCTGCATTTCAAGCTATATCACTTACATCCCAAGTGTTTGAAGCTAAATCATTTGTTTCGCATGGATTTGAAGCTGAACCTTCTACATCGCATTGATTTTCTGCTAAATCAAGTGCATGGCATGCATTTGAAGATAACTCGTTTGTTTCTTCTGCATTTGAAGCTATATCACTTATATCGCAAGTGTCTGAAGCTAAATCACTTGTTTCGCGTGGACTTGAAGCTAACTACTTTGATCGTCTGCATTTGAAGCTATATCACTTATATCCCAAGTGTCTGAAGCTAAATCATTTGTTGTGCTTGGATTTGAAGGTAAACCTTCTACATCGCATTGATTTGAAGCTAAATCATGAGTTTCGCATGGATTAGAAGCTAACTCGTTTGTTAGGCCTGCATTTGAAGCTATATCATATATATCGCAAGTATTTTAAGCTAAATCATATGTGTTGCATGGATTTGAAGCTAATCCTTCTACTACGCTTGGATTTGAAGCTAAATCAAGTTTATCGCATGGATTTTGAAGCTAACTCGTTTGATCGTCTGTATTTGAAGCTATATCACTTATATGCCAAGTGTTTGGAGCTAAATTATTTGTTAAGCATTGATTTGAAGGTAAACCTTCTACATCGCATTGATTTGTAGCTAAATCATGAGTTTCGCATGGATTAGAAGCTAACTCGTTTGTTTCGACTGCATTTGAAGCTATATCATTTATATCGCAAGTATTTGAAGCTAAATCATTTGTTAAGCATGAATTTGAAGGTAAACCTTCTACATCGCATTGATTTGAAGCTAAATCATGTGTTTCGCATAGATATGAAGCTAACTCGTTTGTTTCGTCTGCATTTGAAGCTGTATCATTTATACCGCAAGAATCTGAACCTAAATCATTTGTTTCACATGGATTTGAAGCTAAGCCTACTACTTCGCATTGATTTGAAGCTAAATCAAGTTTATCGCATGGATTTTGAAGCTAAATCATGAGTTTCGCATGGATTAGAAGCTAACTCGTTTGTTTCGCCTGCATTTGAAGCTATATCATTTATATCGCAAGTATTTGAAGCTAAATCATTTGTTAAGCATGGATTTGAATGTAAACCTTCTACATCGCGTTGATTTGAAGCTAAATCATGTGTTTCGCATGGATTAGAAGCTAACTCGTTTGTTTCGTCTGCATTTGAATCTGTATCATTTATACCGCAAGTATCTGAACCTAAATCATTTGTTTTTCGCATGGATTTGAAGCTAAGCCTACTACTTCGCATTGATTTGAAGCTAAATCAAGTTTATCGCATGGATTTTGAAGCTAACTCGTTTGATCGTCTGCATTTCAAGCTATATCACTTATATCCCAAGTGTTTGAAGCTAAATTATTTGTTAAGCATGGATTTGAAGGTAAACCTCCTACATCGCATTGATTTGAAGCTAAATCATGAGTTTCGCATGGATTAGAAGCTAACACGTTTGTTTCGCCTGCATTTGAAGCTATATCATTTATATCGCAAGTATTTGAAGCTAAATCATTTGTGTTGCATGGATTTTAAGCCAATCATTCTACTTCGCATTGATTTGAAGCTAAATCAAGTTTATCACATGAATTTTGAAGCTAACTCGTTTGATCTTCTGCCTTTGAAGCTATATCACTTATCTCCCAAGTGTTTGAAGCTAAATTATTTGTTAAGCATGGATTTGAAGGTAAACCTTCTACATCGCATTGATTTGAAGCTAAATCATGAGTTTCGCATGGATTAGAAGCTAACTCGTTTGTTTCGCCTGCATTTGAAGCTATATCATTTATATCGCAAGTATTTGAAGCTAAATCATTTGTGTTGCATGGATTTGAAGCTCATCCTTCTACATCGCATTTATTTTCAGCTAAATCAAGTGCATGGCATGGATTTGAAGATAACTCGTTTGTTTCTCCTGCATTTGAAGCTATATCACTTATATCGCAAGTGTCTGAAGCTAAATCACTTGTTTCGCGTGGACTTGAAGCTAACTCGTTTGATCGTCTGCATTTGAAGCTATTTCACTTATATCCCAAGTGTCTAAAGCTAAATCATTTGTTGTGCATGGATTTGAAGGTAAACCTTCTACATCGCATTGATTTGAAGCTAAATCAAGTTTATCGCATGTATTTTGAAGCTAACTCGTTTGATCGTCTGCATTTGAAGCTATATCACTTATATGCCAAGTGTTTGAAGCTAAATTATTTGTTAAGCATTGATTTGAAGGTAAACCTTCTACATCGCATTGATTTGAAGCTAAATCATGAGTTTCGCATGGATTAGAAAATAACACGTTTGATTCGCCTGCATTTGAAGCTATATCATTTATATCGCAAGTATTTGAAGCTAAATCATTTGTGTTGCATGGATTTGAAGCTAATCCTTCTACTTCGCATTGATTTGAAGCTAAATCAAGTATATCGCATGGACTTTGTGGCTGACTTGTTTGATCGTCTGCATTTGAAGCTATATCATTTATATCCCAAGTATTTGAAGCTAAATCATTTTTTAAGCATGGATTTGAAGGTAAACCTTCTACTTCGCATTGATTTGAAGCTAAATCAAGTTTATCGCATGGATTTTGTGGCTAACTTGTTTGATCGTCTGCATTTGAAGCTATATCACTTATATCCCAAGTATTTGAAGCTAAATCATTTTTTAAGCATGGATTTGAAGGTAAACCTTCTACATCGCATTGATTTGAAGCTAAATCATGAGTTTCGCATGGATTAGAAGCTAACACATTTGTTTCGCCTGCATTTGAAGCTATGTCATTTATATCGCAAGTATTTGAAGCTAAATCATTTGTGTTGCATGGATTTTAAGCTAATCCTTCTACTTCGCATTGATTTGAAGCTAAATCAAGTTTATCGCATGGATTTTGAAGCTAACTCGTTTGATCGTCTGCATTTGAAGCTATATCACTTATATCCCAAGTGTTTGAAGCTAAATCATTTGTTAAGCATGGATTTGAAGGTAAACCTTCTACATCGCATTGATTTGAAGCTAAATCATGAGTTTCGCATGGATTAGAAGCTAACACGTTTGTTTAGCCTGCATTTGAAGGTATATCATTTATATCGCAGGTATTTGAAGCTAAGTCATTTGTTAAGCATGGATTTGAAGGTAAACCTTCTACATCGCATTGATTTGAAGCTAAATCATGTGTTTCGCATAGATATGAAGCTAACTCGTTTGTTTCGTCTGCATTTGAAGCTGTATCATTTATACCGCAAGTATCTGAACCTAAATTATTTGTTTCGCATGGATTTGAAGCTAAGCCTTCTACTTCGCATTGATTTGAAGCTAAATCAAGTTTATCGCATGGATTTTGAAGCTAACTCGTTTGATCGTCTGCATTTCAAGCTATATCATTTATATCCCAAGTGTTTGAAGCTAAATCATTTGTTTCGCATGGATTTGAAGCTGAACCTTCTACATCGCATTGGTTTTCAGCTAAATCAAGTGCATGGCATGGATTTGAAGATAACTCGTTTGATTCTTCTGCATTTGAAGCTATATCACTTATATCGCAAGTGTCTGAAGCTAAATCACTTGTTTCGCGTGGACTTGAAGCTAACTACTTTGATCGTCTGCATTTGAAGCTATATCACTTATATCCCAAGTGTCTGAAGCTAAATCATTTGTTGTGCTTGGATTTGAAGGTAAACCTTCTACATCGCATTGATTTGAAGCTAAATCATGAGTTTCGCATGGATTAGAAGCTAACTCGTTTGTTAGGCTTGCATTTGAAGCTATATCATATATATCGCAAGTATTTTAAGCTAAATCATATGTGTTGCATGGATTTGAAGCTAATCCTTCTACTACGCTTGGATTTGAAGCTAAATCAAGTTTATCGCATGGATTTTGAAGCTAACTCGTTTGATCGTCTGTATTTGAAGCTATATCACTTATATGCCAAGTGTTTGGAGCTAAATTATTTGTTAAGCATTGATTTGAAGGTAAACCTTCTACATCGCATTGATTTGTAGCTAAATCATGAGTTTCGCATGGATTAGAAGCTAACTCGTTTGTTTCGCCTGCATTTGAAGCTATATCATTTATATCGCAAGTATTTGAAGCTAAATCATTTGTTAAGCATGGATTTGAAGGTAAACCTTCTACATCGCATTGATTTGAAGCTAAATCATGTGTTTCGCATAGATATGAAGCTAAATCGTTTGTTTCGTCTGCATTTGAAGCTGTATCATTTATACCGCAAGAATCTGAACCTAAATCATTTGTTTCACATGGATTTGAAGCTAAGCCTACTACTTCGCATTGATTTGAAGCTAAATCAAGTTTATCGCATGGATTTTGAAGCTAAATCATGAGTTTCGCATGGATTAGAAGCTAACTCGTTTGTTTCGCCTGCATTTGAAGCTATATCATTTATATCGCAAGTATTTGAAGCTAAATCATTTGTTAAGCATGGATTTGAATGTAAACCTTCTACATCGCATTGATTTGAAGCTAAATCATGTGTTTCGCATGGATTAGAAGCTAACTCGTTTGTTTCGTCTGCATTTGAATCTGTATCATTTATACCGCAAGTATCTAAACCTAAATCATTTGTTTTTCGCATGGATTTGAAGCTAAGCCTACTACTTCGCATTGATTTGAAGCTAAATCAAGTTTATCGCATGGATTTTGAAGCTAACTCGTTTGATCGTCTGCATTTCAAGCTATATCACTTATATCCCAAGTGTTTGAAGCTAAATTATTTGTTAAGCATGGATTGAAAGGTAAACCTTCTACATCGCATTGATTTGAAGCTAAATCATGAGTTTCGCATGGATTAGAAGCTAACTCGTTTGTTTCGCCTGCATTTGAAGCTATATCATTTATATCGCAAGTATTTGAAGCTAAATCATTTGTGTTGCATGGATTTGAAGCTCATCCTTCTACATCGCATTGATTTTCAGCTAAATTAAGTGCATGGCATGGATTTGAATTTAACTCGTTTGTTTCTTCTGCATTTGAAGCTATATCACTTATATCGCAAGTGTCTGAAGCTAAATCACTTGTTTCGCGTGGACTTGAAGCTAACTCGTTTGATCGTCTGCATTTGAAGCTATATCACTTATATCCCAAGTGTCTGAAGCTAAATCATTTGTTGTGCATGGATTTGAAGGTAAACCTTCTACATCGCATTGATTTGAAGCTAAATCAAGTTTATCGCATGGATTTTGAAGCTAACTCGTTTGATCGTCTGCATTTGAAGCTATATCACTTATATGCCAAGTGTTTGAAGCTAAATTATTTGTTAAGCATTGATTTGAAGGTAAACCTTCTACATCGCATTGATTTGAAGCTAAATCATGAGTTTCGCATGGATTAGAAAATAACTCGTTTGATTCGCCTGCATTTGAAGCTATATCATTTATATCGCAAGTATTTGAAGCTAAATCATTTGTGTTGCATGGATTTGAAGCTAATCCTTCTACTTCGCATTGATTTGAAGCTAAATCAAGTTTATCGCATGGATTTTGTGGCTGACTTGTTTGATCGTCTGCATTTGAAGCTATATCATTTATATCCCAAGTATTTGAAGCTAAATCATTTTTTAAGCATGGATTTGAAGGTAAACCTTCTACTTCGCATTGATTTGAAGCTAAATCAAGTTTATCGCATGGATTATGTGGCTAACTTGTTTGATCGTCTGCATTTGAAGCTATATCACTTATATCTCAAGTGTTTGAAGCTAAATCATTTGTTAAGCATGGATTTGAAGGTAAACCTTCTACATCGCATTGATTTGAAGCTAAATCATGAGTTTCGCATGGATTAGAAGCTAACACGTTTGTTTCGCCTGCATTTGAAGGTATATCATTTATATCGCAGGTATTTGAAGCTAAGTCATTTGTTAAGCATGGATTTGAAGGTAAACCTTCTACATCGCATTGATTTGAAGCTAAATCAAGTTTATCGCATGGATTTTGAAGCTAACTCGTTTGATCGTCTGCATTTCAAGCTATATCACTTACATCCCAAGTGTTTGAAGCTAAATCATTTGTTTCGCATGGATTTGAAGCTGAACCTTCTACATCGCATTGATTTTCTGCTAAATCAAGTGCATGGCATGCATTTGAAGATAACTCGTTTGTTTCTTCTGCATTTGAAGCTATATCACTTATATCGCAAGTGTCTGAAGCTAAATCACTTGTTTCGCGTGGACTTGAAGCTAACTACTTTGATCGTCTGCATTTGAAGCTATATCACTTATATCCCAAGTGTCTGAAGCTAAATCATTTGTTGTGCTTGGATTTGAAGGTAAACCTTCTACATCGCATTGATTTGAAGCTAAATCATGAGTTTCGCATGGATTAGAAGCTAACTCGTTTGTTAGGCCTGCATTTGAAGCTATATCATATATATCGCAAGTATTTTAAGCTAAATCATATGTGTTGCATGGATTTGAAGCTAATCCTTCTACTACGCTTGGATTTGAAGCTAAATCAAGTTTATCGCATGGATTTTGAAGCTAACTCGTTTGATCGTCTGTATTTGAAGCTATATCACTTATATGCCAAGTGTTTGGAGCTAAATTATTTGTTAAGCATTGATTTGAAGGTAAACCTTCTACATCGCATTGATTTGTAGCTAAATCATGAGTTTCGCATGGATTAGAAGCTAACTCGTTTGTTTCGACTGCATTTGAAGCTATATCATTTATATCGCAAGTATTTGAAGCTAAATCATTTGTTAAGCATGAATTTGAAGGTAAACCTTCTACATCGCATTGATTTGAAGCTAAATCATGTGTTTCGCATAGATATGAAGCTAACTCGTTTGTTTCGTCTGCATTTGAAGCTGTATCATTTATACCGCAAGAATCTGAACCTAAATCATTTGTTTCACATGGATTTGAAGCTAAGCCTACTACTTCGCATTGATTTGAAGCTAAATCAAGTTTATCGCATGGATTTTGAAGCTAAATCATGAGTTTCGCATGGATTAGAAGCTAACTCGTTTGTTTCGCCTGCATTTGAAGCTATATCATTTATATCGCAAGTATTTGAAGCTAAATCATTTGTTAAGCATGGATTTGAATGTAAACCTTCTACATCGCGTTGATTTGAAGCTAAATCATGTGTTTCGCATGGATTAGAAGCTAACTCGTTTGTTTCGTCTGCATTTGAATCTGTATCATTTATACCGCAAGTATCTGAACCTAAATCATTTGTTTTTCGCATGGATTTGAAGCTAAGCCTACTACTTCGCATTGATTTGAAGCTAAATCAAGTTTATCGCATGGATTTTGAAGCTAACTCGTTTGATCGTCTGCATTTCAAGCTATATCACTTATATCCCAAGTGTTTGAAGCTAAATTATTTGTTAAGCATGGATTGAAAGGTAAACCTTCTACATCGCATTGATTTGAAGCTAAATCATGAGTTTCGCATGGATTAGAAGCTAACTCGTTTGTTTCGCCTGCATTTGAAGCTATATCATTTATATCGCAAGTATTTGAAGCTAAATCATTTGTTAAGCATGGATTTGAATGTAAACCTTCTACATCGCATTGATTTGAAGCTAAATCATGTGTTTCGCATGGATTAGAAGCTAACTCGTTTGTTTCGTCTGCATTTGAATCTGTATCATTTATACCGCAAGTATCTGAACCTAAATCATTTGTTTTTCGCATGGATTTGAAGCTAAGCCTACTACTTCGCATTGATTTGAAGCTAAATCAAGTTTATCGCATGGATTTTGAAGCTAACTCGTTTGATCGTCTGCATTTCAAGCTATATCACTTATATCCCAAGTGTTTGAAGCTAAATTATTTGTTAAGCATGGATTGAAAGGTAAACCTTCTACATCGCATTGATTTGAAGCTAAATCATGAGTTTCGCATGGATTAGAAGCTAACTCGTTTGTTTCGCCTGCATTTGAAGCTATATCATTTATATCGCAAGTATTTGAAGCTAAATCATTTGTGTTGCATGGATTTGAAGCTCATCCTTCTACATCGCATTGATTTTCAGCTAAATCAAGTGCATGGCATGGATTTGAAGATAACTCGTTTGTTTCTTCTGCATTTGAAGCTATATCACTTATATCGCAAGTGTCTGAAGCTAAATCACTTGTTTCGCGTGGTCTTGAAGCTAACTCGTTTGATCGTCTGCATTTGAAGCTATATCACTTATATCCCAAGTGTCTGAAGCTAAATCATTTGTTGTGCATGGATTTGAAGGTAAACCTTCTACATCGCATTGATTTGAAGCTAAATCATGAGTTTCGCATGGATTAGAAGCTAACTCGTTTGTTAGGCCTGCATTTGAAGCTATATCATTTATATCGCAAGTATTTGAAGCTAAATCATTTTTGTTGCATGGATTTGAAGCTAATCCTTCTACTACGCATGGATTTGAATCTAAATCAAGTTTATCGCATGGATTTTGAAGCTAACTCGTTTGAACGTCTGCATTTGTAGCTATATCACTTATATCCCAAGTGTTTGAAGCTAAATCATTTGTTAAGCATGGATTTGAAGGTAAACCTTCTACATCGCATTGATTTGAATCTAAATCATGAGTTTCGCATGGATTAGAAGCTAACTCGATTGTTTCGTCTGCATTTGAAGCTGTATCATTTATACCGCAAGTATCTGAACCTAAATTATTTGTTTCGCATGGATTTGAAGCTAAGCCTTCTACTTCGCATTGATTTGAAGCTAAATCAAGTTTATCGCATGGATTTTGAAGCTAACTAGTTTGATCGTCTGCATTTGAAGCTATATCACTTATATCCCAAGTGTCAGAAGCTAAATCATTTGTTGTGCTTGGATTTGAAGGTAAACCTTCTACATCGCATTGATTTGAAGCTAAATCATGAGATTCGCATGGATTAGAAGCTAACTCGTTTGTTAGGCCTGCGTTTGAAGCTATATCATATATATCGCAAGTATTTTAAGCTAAATCATATGTATTTGCATGGATTTGAAGCTAATCCTTCTACTACGCTTGGATTTGAAGCTAAATCAAGTTTATCGCATGGATTTTGAAGCTAACTCGTTTGATCGTCTGTATTTGAAGCTATATCACTTATATGCCAAGTGTTTGGAGCTAAATTATTTGTTAAGCATTGATTTGAAGGTAAACCTTCTACATCGCATTGATTTGGAGCTAAATCATGTGTTTCGCATAGATATGAAGCTAACTCGTTTGTTTCGTCTGCATTTGAAGCTGTATCATTTATACCGCAAGTATCTGAACCTAAATCATTTGTTTCGCATGGATTTGAAGCTAAGCCTACTACTTCGCATTGATTTGAAGCGAAATCAAGTTTATCGCATGGATTTTGAAGCTAAATCATGAGTTTCGCATGGATTAGAAGCTAACTCGTTTGTTTCGCCTGCATTTGAAGCTATATCATTTATATCGCAAGTATTTGAAGCTAAATCATTTGTTAAGCATGGATTTGAAGGTAAACCTTCTACATCGCATTGATTTGAAGCTAAATCATGTGTTTCGCATAGATATGAAGGTAACTCGTTTGTTTCGTCTGCATATGATGCTGTATCATTTATACCGCAAGTATCTGAACCTAAATTATATGTTTCGCATGGATTTGAAGCTAAGCCTTCTACTTCGCATTGATTTGAAGCTAAATCAAGTTTATCGCATGGATTTTGAAGCTAACTCGTTTGATCGTCTGCATTTCAAGCTATATCACTTATATCCCAAGTGTTTGAAGCTAAATCATTTGTTTCGCATGGATTTGAAGCTGAACCTTCTACATCGCATTGATTTTCAGCTAAATCAAGTGCATGGCATGGATTTGAAGATAACTCGTTTGTTTCTTCTGCATTTGAAGCTATATCACTTATATCGCAAGTGTCTGAAGCTAAATCACTTGTTTCGCGTGGACTTGAAGCTAACTAGTTTGATCGTCTGCATTTGAAGCTATATCACTTATATCCCAAGTGTCTGAAGCTAAATCATTTGTTGTGCTTGGATTTGAAGGTAAACCTTCTACATCGCATTGATTTGAAGCTAAATCATGAGATTCGCATGGATTAGAAGCTAACTCGTTTGTTAGGCCTGCGTTTGAAGCTATATCATATATATCGCAAGTATTTTAAGCTAAATCATATGTATTTGCATGGATTTGAAGCTAATCCTTCTACTACGCTTGGATTTGAAGCTAAATCAAGTTTATCGCATGGATTTTGAAGCTAACTCGTTTGATCGTCTGTATTTGAAGCTATATCACTTATATGCCAAGTGTTTGGAGCTAAATTATTTGTTAAGCATTGATTTGAAGGTAAACCTTCTACATCGCATTGATTTGGAGCTAAATCATGTGTTTCGCATAGATATGAAGCTAACTCGTTTGTTTCGTCTGCATTTGAAGCTGTATCATTTATACCGCAAGTATCTGAACCTAAATCATTTGTTTCGCATGGATTTGAAGCTAAGCCTAATACTTCGCATTGATTTGAAGCTAAATCAAGTTTATCGCATGGATTTTGAAGCTAAATCATGAGTTTCGCATGGATTAGAAGCTAACTCGTTTGTTTCGCCTGCATTTGAAGCTATATCATTTATATCGCAAGTATTTGAAGCTAAATCATTTGTTAAGCATGGATTTGAAGGTAAACCTTCTACATCGCATTGATTTGAAGCTAAATCATGTGTTTCGCATAGATATGAAGGTAACTCGTTTGTTTCGTCTGCATTTGATGCTGTATCATTTATACCGCAAGTATCTGAACCTAAATTATTTGTTTCGCATGGATTTGAAGCTAAGCCTTCTACTTCGCATTGATTTGAAGCTAAATCAAGTTTATCGCATGGATTTTGAAGCTAACTCGTTTGATCGTCTGCATTTCAAGCTATATCACTTATATCCCAAGTGTTTGAAGCTAAATCATTTGTTTCGCATGGATTTGAAGCTGAACCTTCTACATCGCATTGATTTTCAGCTAAATCAAGTGCATGGCATGGATTTGAAGATAACTCGTTTGTTTCTTCTGCATTTGAAGCTATATCACTTATATCGCAAGTGTCTGAAGCTAAATCACTTGTTTCGCGTGGACTTGAAGCTAACTAGTTTGATCGTCTGCATTTGAAGCTATATCACTTATATCCCAAGTGTCTGAAGCTAAATCATTTGTTGTGCTTGGAGTTGAAGGTAAACCTTCTACATCGCATTGATTTGAAGCTAAATCATGTGTTTCGCATAGATATGAAGCTAACTCGTTTGTTTCGTCTGCATTTGAAGCTGTATCATTTATACCGCAAGTATCTGAACCTAAATCATTTGTTTCGCATGGATTTGAAGCTAAGCCTACTACTTCGCATTGATTTGAAGCTAAATCAAGTTTATCGCATGGATTTTGAAGCTAAATCATGAGTTTCGCATGGATTAGAAGCTAACTCGTTTGTTTCGCCTGCATTTGAAGCTATATCATTTATATCGCAAGTATTTGAAACTAAATCATTTGTTAAGCATGGATTTGAAGGTAAACCTTCTACATCGCATTGATTTGAAGCTAAATCAAGTTTATCGCATGGATTTTGTGGCTAACTTGTTTGATCGCCTGCATTTGAAGCTATATCATTTATATCGCAAGTATTTGAAGCTAAATCATTTGTTAAGCATGGATTTGAAGGTAAACCTTCTACATCGCATTGATTTGAAGCTAAATCATGAGTTTCGCATGGATTAGAAGCTAACACATTTGTTTCGCCTGCATTTGAAGCTATATCATTTATATCGCAAGTATTTGAAGCTAAATCATTTGTGTTGCATGGATTTTAAGCTAATCCTTCTACTTCGCATTGATTTGAAGCTAAATCAAGTTTATCGCATGGATTTTGTGGCTAACTTGTTTGATCGCCTGCATTTGAAGCTATATCATTTATATCGCAAGTATTTGAAGCTAAATCATTTGTTAAGCATGGATTTGAAGGTAAACCTTCTACATCGCATTGATTTGAAGCTAAATCAAGTTTATCGCATGGATTTTGTGGCTAACTTGTTTGATCGTCTGCATTTGAAGCTATGTCACTTATATCC
This sequence comes from Megalopta genalis, assembly GCF_051020955.1. Classification (NCBI taxonomy): domain Eukaryota; kingdom Metazoa; phylum Arthropoda; class Insecta; order Hymenoptera; family Halictidae; genus Megalopta; species Megalopta genalis. The sequence goes on from NW_027477900.1 coordinate 22,423, forward strand.
CAAGTCTTTGAAGCTAAATTATTTGTTAAGCATGGATTTGAAGGTAAACCTCCTACATCGCATTGATTTGAAGCTAAATCATGAGTTTCGCATGGATTAGAAGCTAACACGTTTGTTTCGCCTGCATTTGAAGCTATATCATTTATATCGCAAGTATTTGAAGCTAAATCATTTGTGTTGCATGGATTTTAAGCTAATCCTTCTACTTCGCATTGATTTGAAGCTAAATCATGAGTTTCGCATGGATTAGAAGCTAACACATTTGTTTCGCCTGCATTTGAAGCTATATCATTTATATCGCAAGTATTTGAAGCTAAATCATTTGTGTTGCATGGATTTTAAGCTAATCCTTCTACTTCGCATTGATTTGAAGCTAAATCAAGTTTATCGCATGGATTTTGTGGCTAACTTGTTTGATCGCCTGCATTTGAAGCTATATCATTTATATCGCAAGTATTTGAAGCTAAATCATTTGTTAAGCATGGATTTGAAGGTAAACCTTCTACATCGCATTGATTTGAAGCTAAATCAAGTTTATCGCATGGATTTTGTGGCTAACTTGTTTGATCGTCTGCATTTGAAGCTATGTCACTTATATCCCAAGTCTTTGAAGCTAAATTATTTGTTAAGCATGGATTTGAAGGTAAACCTCCTACATCGCATTGATTTGAAGCTAAATCATGAGTTTCGCATGGATTAGAAGCTAACACGTTTGTTTCGCCTGCATTTGAAGCTATATCATTTATATCGCAAGTATTTGAAGCTAAATCATTTGTGTTGCATGGATTTTAAGCTAATCCTTCTACTTCGCATTGATTTGAAGCTAAATCAAGTTTATCGCATGGATTTTGAAGCTAACTCGTTTGATCGTCTGCATTTGAAGCTATATCACTTATATCCCAAGTGTTTGAAGCTAAATCATTTGTTAAGCATGGATTTGAAGGTAAACCTTCTACATCGCATTGATTTGAAGCTAAATCATGAGTTTCGCATGGATTAGAAGCTAACACGTTTGTTTCGCCTGCATTTGAAGCTATATCATTTATATCGCAGGTATTTGAAGCTAAGTCATTTGTTAAGCATGGATTTGAAGGTAAACCTTCTACATCGCATTGATTTAAAGCTAAATCATGTGTTTCGCATAGATATGAAGCTAACTCGTTTGTTTCGTCTGCATTTGAAGCTGTATCATTTATACCGCAAGTATCTGAACCTAAATTATTTGTTTCGCATGGATTTGAAGCTAAGCCTTCTACTTCGCATTGATTTGAAGCTAAATCAAGTTTATCGCGTGGATTTCGAAGCTAACTCGTTTGATCATCTGCATTTCAAGCTAAATCACTTATATCCCAAGTGTTTGAAGCTAAATCATTTGTTTCGCATGGATTTGAAGCTGAACCTTCTACATCGCATTGATTTTCAGCTAAATCAAGTGCATGGCATGGATTTGAAGATAACTCGTTTGTTTCGCCTGCATTTGAAGCTATATCATTTATATCGCAAGTATTTGAAGCTAAATCATTTGTGAAGCATGGATTTGAAGGTAAACCTTCTACATCGCATTGATTTGAAGCTAAATCATGAGTTTCGCATGGATTAGAAGCTAACACGTTTGTTTCGCCTGCATTTGAAGCTATATCATTTATATCCCAAGTGTTTGAAGCTAAATCATTTGTTTCGCATGGATTTGAAGTTAAACCTTCTACATCGCATGGATTTGAAGTTAAACCTTCTACATCGCATTGATTTGAAGCTAAATCATGAGTTTCGCATGGATTAGAAGCTAACACGTTTCTTTCGCCTGCATTTGAAGCTATATCATTTATATCGCAAGTATTTGATGCTAAATCATTTGTTAAGCATGGATTTGAAGGTAAACCTTCTTCATCGCATTGATCTGAAGCTAAATCATGTGTTTCGCATAGATATGAAGCTAACTCGTTTGTTTCGTCTGCATTTGAAGCTGTATCATTTATACCGCAAGTATCTGAACCTAAATCATTTGTTACGCATGGATTTGAAGCTAAGCCTACTTCTTCGCATTGATTTAAAGCTAAATCAAGTTTATCGCATGGATTTTGAAGCTAACTCGTTTGATCGTCTGCATTTCAAGCTATATCACTTATATCCCAAGTGTTTGAAGCTAAATTATTTGTTAAGCATGGATTGAAAGGTAAACCTTCTACATCGCATTGATTTGAAGCAAAATCATGAGTTTCGCATGGATCAGAAGCTAACTCGTTTGTTTCGCCTGCATTTGAAGCTATATCATTTATATCGCAAGTATTTGAAGCTAAATCATTTGTGTTGCATGGATTTGAATCTCATCCTTCTACATCGCATTTATTTTCAGCTAAATCAAGTGCATGGAATGGATTTGAAGATAGCTCGTTTGTTTCTTCTGCATTTGAAGCTATATCACTTATATCGCAAGTGTCTGAAGCTAAATCACTTGTTTCGCGTGGACTTGAAGCTAACTCGTTTGATCGTCTGCATTTGAAGCTATATCACTTATATCCCCAGTGTCTGAAGCTAAATCATTTGTTGTGCATGGATTTGAAGGTAAACCTTCTACATCGCATTGATTTGAAGCTAAATCAAGTTTATCGCATGGATTATGAAGCTAACTCGTTTGATCGTCTGCATTTGAAGCTATATCACTTATATGCCAAGTGTTTGAAGCTAAATTATTTGTTAAGCATTGATTTGAAGGTAAACCTTCTACATCGCATTGATTTGAAGCTAAATCATGAGTTTCGCATGGATTAGAAAATAACTCGTTTGATTCGCCTGCATTTGAAGCTATATCATTTATATCGCAAGTATTTGAAGCTAAATCATTTGTGTTGCATAGATTTGAAGCTAATCCTTCTACTTCGCATTGATTTGAAGCTAAATCAAGTTTATCGCATGGATTTTGTGGCTGACTTGTTTGATCGTCTGTATTTGAAGCTATATCATTTATATCGCATGTATTTGAAGCTAAATCATTTTTTAAGCATGGATTTGAAGGTAAACCTTCTACATCGCATTGATTTGAAGCTAAATCATGAGTTTCGCATGGATTAGAAGCTAACACATTTGTTTCGCCTGCATTTGAAGCTATATCATTTATATCGCAAGTATTTGAAGCTAAATCAAGTTTATCGCATGGATTTTGAAGCTAACTCGTTTGATCGTCTGCATTTGAAGCTATATCATTTATATCGCAAGTATTTGAAGCTAAATCATTTTTTAAGCATGGATTTGAAGGTAAACCTTCTACATCGCATTGATTTGAAGCTAAATCATGAGTTTCGCATGGATTAGAAGCTAACACATTTGTTTCGCCTGCATTTGAAGCTATGTCATTTATATCGCAAGTATTTGAAGCTAAATCATTTGTGTTGCATGGATTTTAAGCTAATCCTTCTACTTCGCATTGATTTGAAGCTAAATCAAGTTTATCGCATGGATTTTGAAGCTAACTCGTTTGATCGTCTGCATTTGAAGCTATATCACTTATATCCCAAGTGTTTGAAACTAAATCATTTGTTAAGCATGGATTTGAAGGTAAACCTTCTACATCGCATTGATTTGAAGCTAAATCATGAGTTTCGCATGGATTAGAAAATAACTCGTTTGATTCGCCTGCATTTGAAGCTATATCATTTATATCGCAAGTATTTGAAGCTAAATCATTTGTGTTGCATGGATTTGAAGCTAATCCTTCTACTTCGCATTGATTTGAAGCTAAATCATGTGTTTCGCATAGATATGAAGCTAACTCGTTTGTTTCGTCTGCATTTGAAGCTGTATCATTTATACCGCAAGTATCTGAACCTAAATTATTTGTTTCGCATGGATTTGAAGCTAAGCCTTCTACTTCGCATTGATTTGAAGCTAAATCAAGTTTATCGCATGGATTTTGAAGCTATCTCGTTTGATCGTCTGCATTTGATGCCATATCACTTATATCCCAAGTGTTTGAAGCTAAATAATTTTTTAAGCATGCATTTGAAGGTAGACCTTCTACATCGCATTGATTTGAAGGTAGATCTTCTACATCGCATTGATTTGAAGCTAAATCATGAGTTTCGCATGGATTAGAAGCTAACACGTTTGTTTCGCCTGCATTTGAAGCTATATCATTTATATCGTAAGTATTTGAAGCTAAATCATTTGTTAAGCATGGATTTGAAGGTAAACCTTCTACATCGCATTGATTTGAAGCTAAATCATGTTTATCGCATGGATTTTGAAGCTAACTCGTTTGATCGTCTGCATTTGAAGCTATATCACTTATATGCCAAGTGTTTGAAGCTAAATTATTTTTTAACCATTGATTTGAAGGTAAACCTTCTACATCGCAATGATTTGAAGCTAAATCATGAGTTTCGCATGGATTAGAAGCTAACACATTTGTTTCGCCTGCATTTGAAGCTATGTCATTTATATCGCAAGTATTTGAAGCTAAATCATTTGTGTTGCATGGATTTTAAGCTAATCCTTCTACTTCGCATTGATTTGAAGCTAAATCAAGTTTATCGCATGGATTTTGAAGCTAACTCGTTTGATCGTCTGCATTTGAAGCTATATCACTTATATCCCAAGTGTTTGAAACTAAATCATTTGTTAAGCATGGATTTGAAGGTAAACCTTCTACATCGCATTGATTTGAAGCTAAATCATGAGTTTCGCATGGATTAGAAGCTAACACGTTTGTTTCGCCTGCATTTGAAGCTATATCATTTATATCGCAGGTATTTGAAGCTAAGTCATTTGTTAAGCATGGATTTGAAGGTAAACCTTCTACATCGCATTGATTTGAAGCTAAATCATGTGTTTCGCATAGATATGAAGCTAACTCGTTTGTTTCGTCTGCATTTGAAGCTGTATCATTTATACCGTAAGTATCTGAACCTAAATTATTTGTTTCGCATGAATTTGAAGCTAAGCCTACTTCTTCGCATTGATTTAAAGCTAAATCAAGTTTATCGCATGGATTTTGAAGCTAACTCGTTTGATCGTCTGCATTTGAAGCTATATCACTTATATCCCAAGTGTTTGAAACTAAATCATTTGTTAAGCATGGATTTGAAGTTAAACCTTCTACATCGCATTGATTTGAAGCTAAATCATGAGTTTCGCATGGATTAGAAGCTAACACGTTTCTTTCGCCTGCATTTGAAGCTATATCATTTATATCGCAAGTATTTGATGCTAAATCATTTGTTAAGCATGGATTTGAAGGTAAACCTTCTTCATCGCATTGATCTGAAGCTAAATCATGTGTTTCGCATAGATATGAAGCTAACTCGTTTGTTTCGTCTGCATTTGAAGCTGTATCATTTATACCGCAAGTATCTGAACCTAAATCATTTGTTACGCATGGATTTGAAGCTAAGCCTACTTCTTCGCATTGATTTAAAGCTAAATCAAGTTTATCGCATGGATTTTGAAGCTAACTCGTTTGATCGTCTGCATTTCAAGCTATATCACTTATATCCCAAGTGTTTGAAGCTAAATTATTTGTTAAGCATGGATTGAAAGGTAAACCTTCTACATCGCATTGATTTGAAGCAAAATCATGAGTTTCGCATGGATCAGAAGCTAACTCGTTTGTTTCGCCTGCATTTGAAGCTATATCATTTATATCGCATGTATTTGAAGCTAAATCATTTTTTAAGCATGGATTTGAAGGTAAACCTTCTACATCGCATTGATTTGAAGCTAAATCATGAGTTTCGCATGGACTAGAAGCTAACACATTTGTTTCGCCTGCATTTGAAACTATATCATTTATATCGCAAGTATTTGAAGCTAAATCAAGTTTATCGCATGGATTTTGAAGCTAACTCGTTTGATCGTCTGCATTTGAAGCTATATCACTTATATCCCAAGTGTTTGAAGCTAAATCATTTGTTAAGCATGGATTTGAAGGTAAACCTTCTACATCGCATTGATTTGAAGCTAAATCATGAGTTTCGCATGGACTAGAAGCTAACACGTTTGTTTCGCCTGCATTTGAAGCTATATCATTTATATCGCAGGTATTTGAAGCTAAGTCATTTGTTAAGCATGGATTTGAAGGTAAACCTTCTACATCGCATTGATTTAAAGCTAAATCATGTGTTTCGCATAGATATGAAGCTAACTCGTTTGTTTCGTCTGCATTTGAAGCTGTATCATTTATACTGCAAGTATCTGAACCTAAATTATTTGTTTCGCATGGATTTGAAGCTAAGCCTTCTACTACGCATTCATTTGAAGCTAAATCAAGTTTATCGCATGGATTTTGAAGCTAACTCGTTTGATCGTGTGCATTTCAAGCTATATCACTTATATCCTAAGCGTTAGAAGCTAAATCATTTGTTGCGCATGGATTTGAAGGTGAACCTTCTACATCGCATTGATTTGAAGCTAAATCATGAGTTTCGCATGGATTAGAAGCTAACGCGTTTGCTTCGCCTGCATTTGAAGGTATATCATTTATATTGCAAGTATTTTAAGCTTAATCATATGTGTTGCATGGATTTGAAGCTAATCCTTCTACTACGCATGGATTTGAAGCTAAATCAAGTTTATCGCATGGATTTTGAAACTAACTCGTTTGATCGTCTGTATTTGAAGCTATATCACTTATATGCCAAGTGTTTGGAGCTAAATTATTTGTTAAGCATTGATTTGAAGGTAAACCTTCTACATCGCATTGATTTGAAACTAAATCGTGAGTTTCGCATGGATTAGAAGCTAACTCGTTTGTTTCGCCTGCATTTGAAGCTATATCATTTATATCGCAAGTATTTGAAGATAAATCATTTGTGTTGCATGGATTTGAAGCCAATCCTTCTACTACGAATGGCTTTGAAGCTAAATCAAGTTTATCGCATGGATTTTGAAGCTAACTCGTTTGATCGTCTGTATTTGAAGCTATATCACTTATATGCCAAGTGTTTTAAGCTAAATTATTTGTTAAGCATTGATTTGAAGGTAAACCTTCTACATCGCATTGATTTGAAGCTAAATCATGAGTTTCGCATGGATTAGAAACTAACTCGTTTGATTCGCCTGCATTTGAAGCTATGTCATTTATATCGCAAGTATTTGAAGCTAAATCATTTGTGTTGCATGGATTTGAAGGTAATCCTTCTACTTCGCATTTATTTGAAGCTAAATCATGAGTGTCGAGTGGAGTTGAAGCTAGTTCGTTTGTTTCCTCTGCATTTGAACCTATATCACTTATATCGCAAGTATCTGAAGCTAAATCATTTGTTTTGCATGGATTTGCAACTATGCCTTCTACTTCGCATTGATTTGAAGATAAATTATTTGTTTCGCATGGATTTTTGAGCTAACTCGTTTGATCGTCTGCATTTGAAGCTATATCACTTACATCCCAAGTGTTTAAAGCTAAATCATTTGTTAAGCATGGATTTGAAGGTAAACCTTCTACATCGCATTGATTTGAAGCTAAATCATGAGTTTGGCATGGATTAGAAGCTAACACGTTTGTTTCGCCTGCATTTGAAGCTATATCATTTATATCCCAAGTGTTTGAAGCTAAATCATTTGTTAAGCATGGATTTAAAGGTAAACCTTCTACATCGCATTGATTTGAAGCTAAATCATGAGTTTCGCATGGATTAGAAGCTAACTCGTTTGTTTCGCCTGCATTTGAAGCTATATCATTTATATCGCAAGTATTTGAAGCTAAATCATTTGTGTTGCATAGATTTGAAGCTCATCCTTCTACATCGCATTGATTTTCAGCTAAATCAAGTGCATGGCATGGATTTGAAGATAACTCGTTTGTTTCTTCTGCATTTGAAGTTATATCACTTATATCGCAAGTGTCTGAAGCTAAATCACTTGTTTCGCGTGGATTTGAAGCTAACTCGTTTGATCGTCTGCATTTGAAGCTATATCACTTATATCCCAAGTGTCTGAAGCTAAATCATTTGTTGTGCATGGATTTGAAGGTAAACCTTCTACATCGCATTGATTTGAAGCTAAATCAAGTTTATCGCATGGATTTTGAAGCTAACACGTTTGATCGTCTGCATTTGAAGCTATATCACTTATATGCCAAGTGTTTGAAGCTAAATTATTTGTTAAGCATTGATTTGAAGGTAAACCTTCTACATCGCAATGATTTGAAGCTAAATCATGAGTTTCGCATGGATTAGAAGCTCACACATTTGTTTCGTCTGCATTTGAAGCTATGTCATTTATATCGCAAGTATTTGAAGCTAAATCATTTGTGTTGCATGGATTTTAAGCTAATCCTTCTACTTCGCATTGATTTGAAGCTAAATCAAGTTTATCGCATGGATTTTGAAGCTAACTCGTTTGATCGTCTGCATTTGAAGATATATATCTTATATCCCAAGTGTTTGAAACTAAATCATTTGTTAAGCATGGATTTGAAGGTAAACCTTCTACATCGCATTGATTTGAAGCTAAATCATGAGTTTCGCATGGATTAGAAGCTAACACGTTTGTTTCGCCTGCATTTGAAGCTATATCATTTATATCGCAGGTATTTGAAGCTAAGTCATTTGTTAAGCATGGATTTGAAGGTAAACCTTCTACATCGCATTGATTTGAAGCTAAATCATGTGTTTCGCATAGATATGAAGCTAACTCGTTTGTTTCGTCTGCATTTGAAGCTGTATCATTTATACCGCAAGTATCTGAACCTAAATTATTTGTTTCGCATGGATTTGAAGCTAAGCCTTCTACTTCGCATTGATTTGAAGCTAAATCAAGTTTATCGCGTGGATTTCGAAGCTAACTCGTTTGATCATCTGCATTTCAAGCTAAATCACTTATATCCCAAGTGTTTGAAGCTAAATCATTTGTTTCGCATGGATTTGAAGCTGAACCTTCTACATCGCATTGATTTTCAGCTAAATCAAGTGCATGGCATGGATTTGAAGATAACTCGTTTGTTTCGCATGCATTTGAAGCTATATCATTTATATCGCAAGTATTTGAAGCTAAATCATTTGTGAAGCATGGATTTGAAGGTAAACCTTCTACATCGCATTGATTTGAAGCTAAATCATGAGTTTCGCATGGATTAGAAGCTAACACGTTTGTTTCGCCTGCATTTGAAGCTATATCATTTATATCCCAAGTGTTTGAAGCTAAATCATTTGTTTCGCATGGATTTGAAGTTAAACCTTCTACATCGCATGGATTTGAAGTTAAACCTTCTACATCGCATTGATTTGAAGCTAAATCATGAGTTTCGCATGGATTAGAAGATAACACGTTTCTTTCGCCTGCATTTGAAGCTATATCATTTATATCGCAATTATTTGATGCTAAATCATTTGTTAAGCATGGATTTGAAGGTAAACCTTCTTCATCGCATTGATCTGAAGCTAAATCATGTGTTTCGCATAGATATGAAGCTAACTCGTTTGTTTCGTCTGCATTTGAAGCTGTATCATTTATACCGCAAGTATCTGAACCTAAATCATTTGTTACGCATGGATTTGAAGCTAAGCCTACTTCTTCGCATTGATTTAAAGCTAAATCAAGTTTATCGCATGGATTTTGAAGCTAACTCGTTTGATCGTCTGCATTTCAAGCTATATCACTTATATCCCAAGTGTTTGAAGCTAAATTATTTGTTAAGCATGGATTGAAAGGTAAACCTTCTACATCGCATTGATTTGAAGCAAAATCATGAGTTTCGCATGGATCAGAAGCTAACTCGTTTGTTTCGCCTGCATTTGAAGCTATATCATTTATATCGCAAGTATTTGAAGCTAAATCATTTGTGTTGCATGGATTTGAATCTCATCCTTCTACATCGCATTTATTTTCAGCTAAATCAAGTGCATGGCATGGATTTGAAGATAGCTCGTTTGTTTCTTCTGCATTTGAAGCTATATCACTTATATCGCAAGTGTCTGAAGCTAAATCACTTGTTTCGCGTGGACTTGAAGCTAACTCGTTTGATCGTCTGCATTTGAAGCTATATCACTTATATCCCCAGTGTCTGAAGCTAAATCATTTGTTGTGCATGGATTTGAAGGTAAACCTTCTACATCGCATTGATTTGAAGCTAAATCAAGTTTATCGCATGGATTTTGAAGCTAACTCGTTTGATCGTCTGCATTTGAAGCTATATCACTTATATGCCAAGTGTTTGAAGCTAAATTATTTGTTAAGCATTGATTTGAAGGTAAACCTTCTACATCGCATTGATTTGAAGCTAAATCATGAGTTTCGCATGGATTAGAAAATAACTCGTTTGATTCGCCTGCATTTGAAGCTATATCATTTATATCGCAAGTATTTGAAGCTAAATCATTTGTGTTGCATAGATTTGAAGCTAATCCTTCTACTTCGCATTGATTTGAAGCTAAATCAAGTTTATCGCATGGATTTTGTGGCTGACTTGTTTGATCGTCTGTATTTGAAGCTATATCATTTATATCGCATGTATTTGAAGCTAAATCATTTTTTAAGCATGGATTTGAAGGTAAACCTTCTACATCGCATTGATTTGAAGCTAAATCATGAGTTTCGCATGGATTAGAAGCTAACACATTTGTTTCGCCTGCATTTGAAGCTATATCATTTATATCGCAAGTATTTGAAGCTAAATCAAGTTTATCGCATGGATTTTGAAGCTAACTCGTTTGATCGTCTGCATTTGAAGCTATATCATTTATATCGCAAGTATTTGAAGCTAAATCATTTTTTAAGCATGGATTTGAAGGTAAACCTTCTACATCGCATTGATTTGAAGCTAAATCATGAGTTTCGCATGGATTAGAAGCTAACACATTTGTTTCGCCTGCATTTGAAGCTATGTCATTTATATCGCAAGTATTTGAAGCTAAATCATTTGTGTTGCATGGATTTTAAGCTAATCCTTCTACTTCGCATTGATTTGAAGCTAAATCAAGTTTATCGCATGGATTTTGAAGCTAACTCGTTTGATCGTCTGCATTTGAAGCTATATCACTTATATCCCAAGTGTTTGAAACTAAATCATTTGTTAAGCATGGATTTGAAGGTAAACCTTCTACATCGCATTGATTTGAAGCTAAATCATGAGTTTCGCATGGATTAGAAAATAACTCGTTTGATTCGCCTGCATTTGAAGCTATATCATTTATATCGCAAGTATTTGAAGCTAAATCATTTGTGTTGCATGGATTTGAAGCTAATCCTTCTACTTCGCATTGATTTGAAGCTAAATCAAGTTTATCGCATGGATTTTGTGGCTGACTTGTTTGATCGTCTGCATTGGAAGCTATATCATTTATATCGCAAGTATTTGAAGCTAAATCATTTTTTAAGCATGGATTTGAAGGTAAACCTTCTACATCGCATTGATTTGAAGCTAAATCATGAGTTTCGCATGGATTAGAAGCTAACACGTTTGTTTCGCCTGCATTTGAAGGTATATCATTTATATCGCAGGTATTTGAAGCTAAGTCATTTGTTAAGCATGGATTTGAAGGTAAACCTTCTACATCGCATTGATTTGAAGCTAAATCATGTGTTTCGCATAGATATGAAGCTAACTCGTTTGTTTCGTCTGCATTTGAAGCTGTATCATTTATACCGCAAGTATCTGAACCTAAATTATTTGTTTCGCATGGATTTGAAGCTAAGCCTTCTACTTCGCATTGATTTGAAGCTAAATCAAGTTTATCGCATGGATTTTGAAACTATCTCGTTTGATCGTCTGCATTTGATGCCATATCACTTATATCCCAAGTGTTTGAAGCTAAATAATTTTTTAAGCATGCATTTGAAGGTAGACCTTCTACATCGCATTGATTTGAAGGTAGATCTTCTACATCGCATTGATTTGAAGCTAAATCATGAGTTTCGCATGGATTAGAAGCTAACACGATTGTTTCGCCTGCATTTGAAGCTATATCATTTATATCGTAAGTATTTGAAGCTAAATCATTTGTTAAGCATGGATTTGAAGGTAAACCTTCTACATCGCATTGATTTGAAGCTAAATCATGTTTATCGCATGGATTTTGAAGCTAACTCGTTTGATCGTCTGCATTTGAAGCTATATCACTTATATGCCAAGTGTTTGAAGCTAAATTATTTGTTAACCATTGATTTGAAGGTAAACCTTCTACATCGCAATGATTTGAAGCTAAATCATGAGTTTCGCATGGATTAGAAGCTAACACATTTGTTTCGCCTGCATTTGAAGCTATGTCATTTATATCGCAAGTATTTGAAGCTAAATCATTTGTGTTGCATGGATTTTAAGCTAATCCTTCTACTTCGCATTGATTTGAAGCTAAATCAAGTTTATCGCATGGATTTTGAAGCTAACTCGTTTGATCGTCTGCATTTGAAGCTATATCACTTATATCCCAAGTGTTTGAAACTAAATCATTTGTTAAGCATGGATTTGAAGGTAAACCTTCTACATCGCATTGATTTGAAGCTAAATCATGAGTTTCGCATGGATTAGAAGCTAACACGTTTGTTTCGCCTGCATTTGAAGCTATATCATTTATATCGCAGTTATTTGAAGCTAAGTCATTTGTTAAGCATGGATTTGAAGGTAAACCTTCTACATCGCATTGATTTGAAGCTAAATCATGTGTTTCGCATAGATATGAAGCTAACTCGTTTGTTTCGTCTGCATTTGAAGCTGTATCATTTATACCGTAAGTATCTGAACCTAAATTATTTGTTTCGCATGAATTTGAAGCTAAGCCTTCTACTTCGCATTGATTTGAAGCTAAATCATGAGTTTCGCATGGATTAGAAGCTAACACGTTTGTTTCGCCTGCATTTGAAGCTATATCATTTATATCCCAAGTGTTTGAAGCTAAATCATTTGTTTCGCATGGATTTGAAGTTAAACCTTCTACATCGCATTGATTTGAAGCTAAATCATGAGTTTCGCATGGATTAGAAGCTAACACGTTTCTTTCGCCTGCATTTGAAGCTATAACATTTATATCGCAAGTATTTGATGCTAAATCATTTGTTAAGCATGGATTTGAAGGTAAACCTTCTACATCGCATTGATTTGAAGCTAAATCATGTGTTTCGCATAGATATGAAGCTAACTCGTTTGTTTCGTCTGCATTTGAAGCTGTATCATTTATACCGCAAGTATCTGAACCTAAATCATTTGTTACGCATGGATTTGAAGCTAAGCCTACTTCTTCGCATTGATTTAAAGCTAAATCAAGTTTATCGCATGGATTTTGAAGCTAACTCGTTTGATCGTCTGCATTTCAAGCTATATCACTTATATCCCAAGTGTTTGAAGCTAAATCATTTGTTAAGCATGGATTGAAAGGTAAACCTTCTACATCGCATTGATTTGAAGCAAAATCATGAGTTTCGCATGGATCAGAAACTAACTCGTTTGTTTCGCCTGCATTTGAAGCTATATCATTTATATCGCAAGTATTTGAAGCTAAATCATTTGTGTTGCATGGATTTGAAGCTCAACCTTCTACATCGCATTGATTTTCAGCTAAATCAAGTGCATGGCATGGATTTGAAGATAACTCGTTTGTTTCTTCTGCATTTGAAGCTATATCACTTATATCGCAAGTGTCTGAAGCTAAATCACTTGTTTCGCGTGGACTTGAAGCTAACTCGTTTGATCGTCTGCATTTGAAGCTATATCACTTATATCCCAAGTGTCTGAAGCTAAATCATTTGTTGTGCATGGATTTCAAGGTAAACCTTCTACATCGCATTGATTTGAAGCTAAATCAAGTTTATCGCATGGATTTTGAAGCTAACTCGTTTGATCGTCTGCATTTGAAGCTATATCACTTATATGCCAAGTGTTTGAAGCTAAATTATTTGTTAAGCATTGATTTGAAGGTAAACCTTCTACATCGCATTGATTTGAAGCTAAATCATGAGTTTCGCATGGATTAGAAGTTAACACGTTTGTTTCGCCTGCATTTGAAGCTATATCCTTTATATCGCAAGTATTTGAAGCTAAATCATTTGTTAAGCATGGATGTGAAGGTAAACCTTCTACATCGCATTGATTTGAAGCTAAATCATGAGTTTCGCATGGATTAGAAGCTAACACGTTTGTTTCGCCTGCATTTGAAGCTATATCATTTATATCGCAAGTATTTGAAGCTAAATCATTTGTGTTGCATGGATTTTAAGCCAATCCTTCTACTTCGCATTGATTTGAAGCTAAATCAAGTTTATCGCATGGATTTTGATGCTAACTCGTTTGATCGTCTGCATTTGAAGCTATATCACTTATATCCCAAGTGTTTGAAGCTAAATTATTTGTTAAGCATGGATTTGAAGGTAAATCTTCTACATAGCATTGATTTGAAGCTAAATCATGAGTTTCGCATGGATTAGAAGCTAACACGTTTGTTTCGCCTGCATTTGAAGCTATATCATTTATATCGCAAGAATTTGAAGCTAAATCATTTGTTAAGCATGGATTTGAAGGTAAACCTTCTACATCGCATTGATTTGAAGCTAAATCATGAGTTTCGCATGGATTAGAAACTAACACGTTTGTTTCGCCTGCATTTGAAGCTATATCATTTATATAGCAAGTATTTGAAGCTAAATCATTTGTGTTGCATGGATTTTAAGCCAATCCTTCTACTTCGCATTGATTTGAAGCTAAATCAAGTTTATCACATGAATTTTGAAGCTAACTCGTTTGATCTTCTGCCTTTGAAGCTATATCACTTATATCCCAAGTGTTTGAAGCTAAATTATTTGTTAAGCATGGATTTGAAGGTAAACCTTCTACATCGCATTGATTTGAAGCTAAATCATGAGTTTCGCATGGATTAGAAGCTAACACGTTTGTTTCGCTTGCATTTGAAGCTATATCATTTATATCGCAAGTATTTGAAGCTAAATCATTTGTTAAGCATGGATTTGAAGGTAAATCTTCTACATAGCATTGATTTGAAGCTAAATCATGAGTTTCGCATGGATTAGAAGCTAACACGTTTGTTTCGCCTGCATTTGAAGCTATATCATTTATATCGCAAGTATTTGAAGCTAAATCATTTTTTAAGCATGGATTTGAAGGTAAACCTTCTACATCGCATTGATTTGAAGCTAAATCAAGTTTATCGCATGGATTTTGAAGCTGACTCGTTTGATCGTCTGCATTTCAAGCTATATCACTTATATCCCAAGTGTTTGAAGCTAAATCATTTGTTTCGCATGGATTTGAAGCTGAACCTTCTACATCGCATTGATTTTCAGCTAAATCAAGTGCATGGCATGGATTTGAAGATAACTCGTTTGTTTCGCCTGCATTTGAAGCTATATCATTTATATCGCAAGTATTTGAAGCTAAATCATTTGTTAAGCATGGATTTGAAGGTAAACCTTCTACATCGCATTGATTTGAAGCTAAAACATGAGTTTCGCATGGATTAGAAGCTAACACGTTTGTTTCGCCTGCATTTGAAGCTATATCATTTATATCCCAAGTGTTTGAAGCTAAATCATTTGTTAAGCATGGATTTGAAGTTAAACCTTCTACATCGCATTGATTTGAAGCTAAATCATGAGTTTCGCATGGATTAGAAGCTAACACATTTCTTTCGCCTGCATTTGAAGCTATATCATTTATATCGCAAGTATTTGATGCTAAATCATTTGTTAAGCATGGATTTGAAGGTAAACCTTCTACATCGCATTGATTTGAAGCTAAATCATGTGTTTCGCATAGATATGAAGCTAACTCGTTTGATTCGCCTGCATTTGAAGCTATATCATTTATATCGCAAGTATTTGAAGCTAAATCATTTGTGTTGCATGGATTTTAAGCTAATCCTTCTACTTCGCTTTGATTTGAAGCTAAATCAAGTTTATCGCATGGATTTTGAAGCTAACTCGTTTGATCGTCTGCATTTGAAGCTATATCACTTATATCCCAAGTGTTTGAAGCTAAATTATTTGTTAAGCATGGATTTGAAGGTAAATCTTCTACATAGCATTGATTTGAAGCTAAATCATGAGTTTCGCATGGATTAGAAGCTAACACGTTTGTTTCGCCTGCATTTGTAGCTATATCATTTATATCGCAAGTATTTGAAGCTAAATCATTTGTTAAGCATGGATTTGAAGGTAAACCTCCTACATCGCATTGATTTGAAGCTAAATCATGAGTTTCGCATGGATTAGAAGCTAACACGTTTGTTTCGCCTGCATTTGAAGCTATGTCATTTATATCGCAAGTATTTGAAGCTAAATCATTTGTGTTGCATGGATTTTAAGCTAATCCTTCTACTTCGCATTGATTTGAAGCTAAATCAAGTTTATCGCATGGATTTTGAAGCTAACTCGTTTGATCGTCTGCATTTGAAGCTATATCACTTATATCCCAAGTGTTTGAAGCTAAATTATTTGTTAAGCATGGATTTGAAGGTAAATCTTCTACATAGCGTTGATTTGAAGCTAAATCATGAGTTTCGCATGGATTAGAAGCTAACACGTTTGTTTCGCCTGCATTTGTAGCTATATCATTTATATCGCAAGTATTTGAAGCTAAATCATTTGTTAAGCATGGATTTGAAGGTAAACCTCCTACATCGCATTGATTTGAAGCTAAATCATGAGTTTCGCATGGATTAGAAGCTAACACGTTTGTTTCGCCTGCATTTGAAGCTATATCATTTATATCGCAAGTATTTGAAGCTAAATCATTTTTTAAGCATGGATTTGAAGGTAAATCTTCTACATCGCATTGATTTGAAGCTAAATCATGAGTTTCGCATGGATTAGAAGCTAACACGTTTGTTTCGCCTGCATTTGAAGCTATGTCATTTATATCGCAAGTATTTGAAGCTAAATCATTTGTGTTGCATGGATTTTAAGCCAATCCTTCTACTTCGCATTGATTTGAAGCTAAATCAAGATTATCGCATGAATT
The DNA here is from genome assembly GCF_051020955.1 of Megalopta genalis. Lineage (NCBI taxonomy): Eukaryota > Metazoa > Arthropoda > Insecta > Hymenoptera > Halictidae > Megalopta > Megalopta genalis. Next base: position 39,317 of record NW_027477900.1, read on the forward strand.
TTGAAGCTAACTCTTTTTGATCGTCTGCCTTTGAAGCTATATCACTTATATCCCAAGTGTTTGAATCTAAATCATTTGTTAAGCATGGATTTGAAGGTAAACCTTCTACATCGCATTGATTTGAAGCTAAATCATGAGTTTCGCATGGATTAGAAGCTAACACGTTTGTTTCGCCTGCATTTGAAGCTATATCATTTATATCCCAAGTGTTTGAAGCTAAATCATTTGTTAAGCATGGATTTGAAGTTAAACCTTCTACATCGCATTGATTTGAAGCTAAATCATGAGTTTCGCATGGATTAGAAGCTAACACGATTCTTTCGCCTGCATTTGAAGCTGTATCATTTATACCGCAAGTATCTGAACCTAAATCATTTGTTCCGCATGGATTTGAAGCTAAGCCTACTTCTTCGCATTGATTTAAAGCTAAATCAAGTTTATCGCATGGATTTTGTAGCTAACTCGTTTGATCGTCTGCATTTCAAGCTATATCACTTATATCCCAAGTGTTTGAAGCTAAATTATTTGTTAAGCATGGATTTAAAGGTCAACCTTCTACATCGCATTGATTTGAAGCTAAATCATGAGTTTCGCATGGATTCGAAGCTAACTCGTTTGTTTCGCCTGCATTTGAAGCTATATCATTTATATCGCAAGTATTTGAAGCTAAATCATTTGTGTTGCATGGATTTGAAGCTAATCCTTCTACTTCGCATTGATTTGAAGCTAAATCAAGTTTATCGCATGGATTTTGAAGCTAACTCGTTTGATCGTCTGCATTTCAAGCTATATCACTTATATCCCAAGTGTTTGAAGCTAAATCATTTGTTTCGCATGGATTTGAAGCTGAACCTTCTACATCGCATTGATTTTCAGCTAAATCAAGTGCATGGCATGGATTTTGAAGCTATCTCGTTTGATCGTCTGCATTTGAAGCTATATCACTTATATCCCAAGTGTTTGAAGCTAAATTATTTGTTAAGCATGGATTTGAAGGTAAATCTTCTACATAGCATTGATTTGAAGCTAAATCATGAGTTTCGCATGGATTAGAAGCTAACACGTTTGTTTCGCCTGCATTTGTAGCTATATCATTTATATCGCAAGTATTTGAAGCTAAATCATTTGTGTTGCATGGATTTTAAGCCAATCCTTCTACTTCGCATTGATTTGAAGCTAAATCATGAGTTTCGCATGGATTAGAAGCTAGCACGTTTGTTTCGCCTGCATTTGAAGCTATATCATTTATATCGCAAGTATTTGAAGCTAAATCATTTTTTAAGCATGGATTTGAAGGTAAATCTTCTACATCGCATTGATTTGAAGCTAAATCATGAGTTTCGCATGGATTAGAAGCTAACACGTTTGTTTCGCCTGCATTTGAAGCTATGTCATTTATATCGCAAGTATTTGAAGCTAAATCATTTGTGTTGCATGGATTTTAAGCCAATCCTTCTACTTCGCATTGATTTGAAGCTAAATCAAGATTATCGCATGAATTTTGAAGCTAACTCGTTTGATCGTCTGCCTTTGAAGCTATATCACTTATATCCCAAGTGTTTGAAGCTAAATCAATTGTTAAGCATGGATTTGAAGGTAAACCTTCTACATCGCATTGATTTGAAGCTAAATCATGAGTTTCGCATGGATTAGAAGCTAACTCGTTTGATTCTTCTCCATTTGAAGCTATATCACTTATATCCCAAGTGTTTGAAGCTAAATCATTCGTTTTGCATGGATTTGAAGCTAAACCTTCTACATCGCATTGAATTGAAGCTAAATCATGTGTTTCGCTTGGATTTGAAGCAAAACCTTCTACATATCCTTGATTTGAAGCTTAATCATGTGTTTTGCGTGGATTTGATGCTAACTCATTTGTTTCCCCTCCATTTGAAGCTATATCACTTATATCGCAAGTATCTGATGTTAAATTATTTGTACCGCATGGATTTGAAGCTAAACCTTCTACATCGCATTGATTTGAAGCTAAGTCATGTGTTTCGCTAGGATTTGAAGCTAAACCTTCTACATAGCATTGATGTGAAGCTTAATCATGTGTTTTGCATGGATTTGAAGCTAACTCATGTGTTTCCCCTCCATTTGAAACTATATCACTTATATCGCAACTATCTGATGTTAAATCATTTGTTCCGCATGGATTTGAAGCTAAATCATGTGTTTCGCTTGGATTTCAAACTAAACCTTCTACATAGCATTGATTTGAATCTTAATCATGTGTTTTGCATGGATTTGAAGCTAACTCATTTGTATCCTCTCCATTTGAAGCTATATCACTTATATCGCATGTATCTGATGTTAAATCATATGCTTCGCATGGATTTGAAGCTAAGCCTTCTACATCGCATAGATTCGAAGCTAAATCATGTGTTTCGCTTGGATATGAAGCTAACTCGTTTGATTCTTCTCCATTTGAAGCTATTCCACTTATATCCCAAGTGTTTGAAGCTAAATCATTCGTTTTGCATGGATTTGAAGCTAAACCTTCTACATCGCATTGAATTGAAGCTAAATCATGTGTTTCGCTTGGATTTGAAGCAAAACCTTCTACATACCCTTGATTTGAAGCTTAATCATGTGTTTTGCATGGATTTGATGCTAACTCATTTGTTTCCCCTACATTTGAAGCTATATCCCTGATATCGCAAGCATCTGATGTTAAATCATTTGTTCCGCATGGATTTGAAGCTAAACCTTCTACATCGCATTGATTTGATGCTAAATCATGTGTTTCGCTTGGATTTGAAGCTAAACCTTCTACATAGCATTGGTTTGAAGCTTAATCATGTGTTTTGCATGCATTTGAATCTAACTCATTTGTATCCCCTCCATTTGAAGCTATATCACTTGTATCGCATGTATCTGATGCTAAATCATTTGCTTCGCATGGATTTAAAGCTAAGGCTTCTACATCGCATAGATTGGAAGCTTAATCATGTGTTTCGCTTGGATATGAAGCTAACTCGTTGGTTTCGCATGCTGTTGAAGCTATATCACCTATATCCCAAGTGTTTGGAGCTCAATCATTTGCTTCGCATGGATTTGAAGCTAATCCTTCTACATCGCATTGATTTGAAACAAAAATCAGGTGTTTCGCGTGGATTTGAAGCTAAACCTTCTACATAGCATTGATTTGAAGATTAGTCATGTGTTTTGCATGGATTTGAAGCTAACTCATTTGTTTCCCCTCCATTTGAAACTATATCACTTATATTGCAAGTATCTGATGTTAAATTATTTGTACCGCATGGATTTGAAGCTAAACCTTCTACATCGCATTGATTTGAAGCTAAGTCATGTGTATGGTATGGATTTTGAAGCTAACTTGTCTTTCTTCGACTGCATTTGTAGCTATATCACATATATCCCAAGTGTTTGAAGCTAAATCATTTGTTTCGCTCGAATTTGAAGATAATCCATGTGTTGCGCATGAATTTTAAGCTAAATCATGTGTTTCTCATGGAATTGAAGCTTACTGGTATGTTTTGCCTGCATTTGATGCTATATCACCTGTATCGCAAGTATTGAAGAATAATCATTTTTTTCGCACGGATTTGAGGCGATCTCGTTTATTTCGCCTGCAGTTGAATCCATATCACTTATATCGCAACTATCTGATGTTAAATCATTTGTTCCGCATGGATTTGAAGCTAAATCATGTGTTTCGCTTGGATTTGAAACTAAACCTTCTACATAGCATTGATTTGAATCTTAATCATGTGTTTTGCATGGATTTGAAGCTAACACATTTGTATCCCCTCCATTTGAAGCTATATCACTTATATCGCATGTATCTGATGTTAAATCATTTGCTTCGCATGGATTTGAAGCTAAGCCTTCAACATCGCATAGATTGGAAGCTAAATCATGTGTATCGCTTGGATACGAAGCTAACTCGTTTGATTCTTCTCCATTTGAAGCTATATCACTTATATCCCAAGTGTTTGAAGCTAAATCAATCGTTTTGCATGGATTTGATGCTAAACCTTCTACATCGCATTGAATTGAAGCTAAATCATGTGTTTCGCTTGGATTTGAAGGAAAACCTTCTACATAGCCTTGATTTGAAGCTTAATCATGTGTTTTGCATGGATTTGAGGCTAACTCATTTGTTTCCCCTCCATTTGAAGCTATATCACTTATATCGCAAGTATCTGATGTTAAATTATTTGTACCGCATGGATTTGAAGCTAAACCTTCTACATCGCATTGATTTGAAGCTAAGTCATGTGTTTCGCTAGGATTTGAAGCTAAACCTTCTACATAGCATTGATGTGAAGCTTAATCATGTGTTTTGCATGGATTTGAAGCTAACTCATGTGTTTCCCCTCCATTTGAAACTATATCACTTATATCGCAACTATCTGATGTTAAATCATTTGTTCCGCATGGATTTGAAGCTAAATCATGTGTTTCGCTTGGATTTCAAACTAAACCTTCTACATAGCATTGATTTGAATCTTAATCATGTGTTTTGCATGGATTTGAAGCTAACTCATTTGTATCCCCTCCATTTGAAGCTATATCACTTATATCGCATGTATCTGATGTTAAATCATATGCTTCGCATGGATTTGAAGCTAAGCCTTCTACATCGCATAGATTGGAAGCTAAATCATGTGTTTCGCTTGGATATGAAGCTAACTCGTTTGATTCTTCTCCATTTGAAGCTATACCACTTATATCCCAAGTGTTTGAAGCTAAATCATTCGTTTTGCATGGATTTGAAGCTAAACCTTCTACATCGCATTGAATTGAAGCTAAATCATGTGTTTCGCTTGGATTTGAAGCAAAACCTTCTACATAGCCTTGATTTGAAGCTTAATCATGTGTTTTGCATGGATTTGAGGCTAACTCATTTGTTTCCCCTCCATTTGAAGCTATATCACTTATATCGCAAGTATTTGTTGTTAAATCATTTGTTCCGCATGGATTTGAAGCTAAACCTTCTACATCGCATTGATTTGAAGCTAAGTCATGTGTTTCGCATGGATTTGAAGCTAATCCTTCTACATCGCATTGATTTGAAACTAAATCAAGTGTTTCGCATGGATTTGAAGCTAACTCGTTTATTTCGCCTGCAGTTTAATCTATACCACTTCTATTGCAAATATCTGATGTTAAATCATTTGTTCCGCATGGATTTGAAGCAAAACCTTCTACATCGCATTGATTTGAAGCTAAATCATGTGTTTCTCTTGGATTTGAAACTAAACCTTCTACATAGCATTGATTTGAAGCTAAATCATGTGCATCGTATGGATTTTGAAGCTAACTAGTTTTTTTTCGTCTGCATTTGAAGCTATATCAATTATATCAAAGGTGTTTGAAGCTAAATCATTTGCTTCGCACGAATTTGAAGCTAAACCTTCTACATCGCATTGATTTGCAGCTAAATCATATGTTTCGCATGGAATTGACGCTAACTCGTTTGTTTCGCCTGCATTTGAAGCTATATCACTGATATCGGAAGCATCTGATGTTTAATCATTTGTGCCGCATGTATTTGAAGCTAAACCTTCTACATCGCATTGATTTGAAGCTAAATCATGTGTTTCGCATGGATTTGAAGCTAAACCTTCTACATAGCATTGATTTGAAGCTTAATCATGTGTTTTGCATGGATTTGAAGCTGACTCATTTGTTTCCACTCCATTTGAAGCTATATCACTTATATCGCAAGTATCTGATGTTAAATCACTTGTTCCGCATGGATTTGAAGCTAAACCTTCTAGATCGCATTGATTTGAAGCTAAATCATGTGTTTCGCTTGGATATGAAGCTAATCCTTCTACATCGCATTGATTTGAAACTAACTCAAGTGTTTCGCATGGATTTGAAGCTAACTCGTTTATTTCGCCTACAGTTTAATCTATTTCACTTATATCGCAAGTATCTGATGTTAAATCATTTGTTCCGCATGGATTTGGAGCAAAACCTTCTACATCGCATTGATTTGAAGCTAAATCATGAGTTTCGCTTGGATTTGAAGCTAAACCTTCTACATAGCATTGGTTTGCAGCTTAATCATGTGTTTTGCATGCATTTGAATCTAACTCAGTTGTATCCCCTCCATTTGAAGCTATATCACTTGTATCGCATGTATCTGATGTTAAATCATTTGCTTCGCATGGATTTAAAGCTAAGGCTTCTACATCGCATAGATTGGAAGCTTAATCATGTGTTTCGCTTTGATATGAAGCTAACTCGTTTGATTCTTCTCCATTTGAAGCTATATCACTTATATCCCAAGTGTTTAAAGCTAAATCATTTGTTTTGCATGGATTTGAAGCCAAACCTTCTACATCGCATTGAATTGAAGCTAAATCATGTGTTTCGCTTGGATTTGAAACTAAACATTCTACATATCCTTGATTTGAAGCTTAATCATGTGTTTTGCGTGGATTTGATGCTAACTCATTTGTTTCCCCTCCATTTGAAGCTATATCACTTATATCGCAAGTATCTGATGTTAAATTATTTGTACCGCATGGATTTGAAGCTAAACCTTCTACATCGCATTGATTTGAAGCTAAGTCATGTGTTTCGCTAGGATTTGAAGCTAAACCTTCTACATAGCATTGATTTGAATCTTAATCATGTGTTTTGCATGGATTTGAAGCTAACTCATTTGTATCCCCTCCATTTGAAGCTATATCACTTATATCGCATGTATCTGATGTTAAATCATATGCTTCGCATGGATTTGAAGCTAAGCCTTCTACATCGCATAGATTGGAAGCTAAATCATGTGTTTCGCTTGGATATGAAGCTAACTCGTTTGATTCTTCTCCATTTGAAGCTATACCACTTATATCCCAAGTGTTTGAAGCTAAATCATTCGTTTTGCATGGATTTGAAGCTAAACCTTCTACATCGCATTGAATTGAAGCTAAATCGTGTGTTTCGCTTGGATTTGAAGCAAAACCTTCTACATACCCTTGATTTGAAGCTTAATCATGTGTTTTGCATGGATTTGATGCTAACTCATTTGTTTCCCCTACATTTGAAGCTATATCCCTGATATCGCAAGCATCTGATGTTAAATCATTTGTTCCGCATGGATTTGAAGCTAAACCTTCTACATCGCATTGATTTGATGCTAAATCATGTGTTTCGCTTGGATTTGAAGCTAAACCTTCTACATAGCATTGGTTTGAAGCTTAATCATGTGTTTTGCATGCATTTGAATCTAACTCATTTGTATCCCCTCCATTTGAAGCTATATCACTTGTATCGCATGTATCTGATGCTAAATCATTTGCTTCGCATGGATTTAAAGCTAAGGCTTCTACATCGCATAGATTGGAAGCTTAATCATGTGTTTCGCTTGGATATGAAGCTAACTCGTTGGTTTCGCATGCTGTTGAAGCTATATCACCTATATCCCAAGTGTTTGGAGCTCAATCATTTGCTTCGCATGGATTTGAAGCTAATCCTTCTACATCGCATTGATTTGAAACAAAAATCAGGTGTTTCGCGTGGATTTGAAGCTAAACCTTCTACATAGCATTGATTTGAAGATTAGTCATGTGTTTTGCATGGATTTGAAGCTAAACCTTCTACATAGCATTGATTTGAAACCTAATCATGTATTTTGCATGGATTTGGAGCTAACTCATTTGTTTCCCTTCCATTTGAAACTATATCACTTATATCGCAAGTATCTGATGTTAAATCATTTGTTTCGCAGGGATTTGAAGCTAAACCTTCTACATCGCATTGATTTGAAGTTAAATCATGTGTTTCGCTTGGATATGAAGCTAGCTCGTTGGTTTCGCATGCTGTTGAAGCTATATCACTTATATCCCAAGTGTTTGAAGCTCAATCATTTGCTTCGCATGGATTTGAAGCTAATCCTTCTACATCGCATTGATTTGAAGCTAAATCATGTGTTTCGCTTGGATTTGAAGCTAAACCTTCTACATAGCATTGGTTTGAAGCTTAATCATGTGTTTTGCATGCATTTGAATCTAACTCATTTGTATCCCCTCCATTTGAAGCTATATCACTTGTATCGCATGTATCTGATGTTAAATCATTTGCTTCGCATGGATTTATAGCTAAGGCTTCTACATCGCATAGATTGGAAGCTTAATCATGTGTTTCGCTTGGATATGAAGCTAACTCGTTTGATTCTTCTCCATTTGAAGCTATATCACTTATATCCCAAGTGTTTAAAGCTAAATCATTTGTTATGCATGGATTTGAAGCTAAACCTTCTACATCGCATTGATTTGAAGCTAAATCATGTGTTTCGCTTGGATTTGAAGCTAAACCTTCTACATAGCATTGATTTGAAACCTAATCATGTATTTTGCATGGATTTGGAGCTAACTCATTTGTTTCCCTTCCATTTGAAACTATATCACTTATATCGCAAGTATCTGATGTTAAATCATTTGTTTCGCAGGGATTTGAAGCTAAACCTTCTACATCGCATTGATTTGAAGTTAAATCATGTGTTTCGCTTGGATATGAAGCTAGCTCGTTGGTTTCGCATGCTGTTGAAGCTATATCACTTATATCCCAAGTGTTTGAAGCTCAATCATTTGCTTCGCATGGATTTGAAGCTAATCCTTCTACATCGCATTGATTTGAAGCTAAATCATGTGTTTCGCTTGGATTTGAAGCTAAACCTTCTACATAGCATTGGTTTGAAGCTTAATCATGTGTTTTGCATGCATTGAATCTAACTCATTTGTATCCCCTCCATTTGAAGCTATATCACTTGTATCGCATGTATCTGATGTTAAATCATTTGCTTCGCATGGATTTATAGCTAAGGCTTCTACATCGCATAGATTGGAAGCTTAATCATGTGTTTCGCTTGGATATGAAGCTAACTCGTTTGATTCTTCTCCATTTGAAGCTATATCACTTATATCCCAAGTGTTTAAAGCTAAATCATTTGTTATGCATGGATTTGAAGCTAAACCTTCTACATCGCATTGATTTGAAGCTAAATCATGTGTTTCGCTTGGATTTGAAGCTAAACCTTCTACATAGCATTGATTTGAAACCTAATCATGTATTTTGCATGGATTTGAGCTAACTCATTTGTTTCCCTTCCATTTGAAACTATATCACTTATATCGCAAGTATCTGATGTTAAATCATTTGTTTCGCAGGGATTTGAAGCTAAACCTTCTACATCGCATTGATTTGAAGCTAAGTCATGTGTTTCGCTAGGATTTGAAGCTAAACCTTCTACATAGCATTGATTTGAAGCTTAATCATGTGTTTGCATGGATTTGAAGCTAACTCATGTGTTTCCCCTCCATTTGAAGCTATATCACTTATATCGCAAGTATCTGATGTTAAATCGTTTGTTCCGCATGGATTTGAAGCTAAATCATGTGTTTCGCTTGGATTTCAAACTAAACCTTCTACATAGCATTGATTTGAATCTTAATCATGTGTTTTGCATGGATTTGAAGCTAACTCATTTGTATCCCCTCCATTTGAAGCTATATCACTTATATCGCATGTATCTGATGTTAAATCATTTGCTTCGCATGGATTTGAAGCTAAGCCTTCTACATCGCATAGATTGGAAGCTAAATCATGTGTTTCGCTTGCATATGAAGCTAACTCGTTTGCATTCTTCTCCATTTGAAGCTATACCACTTATATCCCAAGTGTTTGAAGCTAAATCATTCGTTTTGCATGGATTTGAAGCTAAACCTTCTACATCGCATTGAATTGAAGCTAAATCATGTGTTTCGCTTGGATTTGAAGCAAAACCTTCTACATACCCTTGATTTGAAGCTTAATCATGTGTTTTGCATGGATTTGATGCTAACTCATTTGTTTCCCCTAGATTTGAAGCTATATCACTGATATCGCAAGCATCTGATGTTAAATCATTTGTTCCGCATGGATTTGAAGCTAAACCTTCTACATCGCATTGATTTGATGCTAAATCATGTGTTTCGCTTGGATTTGAAGCTAAACCTTCTACATAGCATTGATTTGAAACCTAATCATGTATTTTGCATGGATTTGGAGCTAACTCATTTGTTTCCCTTCCATTTGAAACTATATCACTTATATCGCAAGTATCTGATGTTAAATCATTTGTTTCGCAGGGATTTGAAGCTAAACCTTCTACATCGCATTGATTTGAAGTTAAATCATGTGTTTCGCTTGGATATGAAGCTAGCTCGTTGGTTTCGCATGCTGTTGAAGCTATATCACTTATATCCCAAGTGTTTGAAGCTGAATCATTTGCTTCGCATGGATTTGAAGCTAATCCTTCTACATCGCATTGATTTGAAGCTAAATCATGTGTTTCGCTTGGATTTGAGCTAAACCTTCTACATAGCATTGGTTGAAGCTTAATCATGTGTTTTGCATGCATTTGAATCTAACTCATTTGTATCCCCTCCATTTGAAGCTATATCACTTGTATCGCATGTATCTGATGTTAAATCATTTTGCTTCGCATGGATTTAAAGCTAAGGCTTCTACATCGCATAGATTGGAAGCTAAATCATGTGTTTCGCTTGGATTTGAATCTAAACCTTCTACATAGCATTGATTTGAAACCTAATCATGTATTTTGCATGGATTTGGAGCTAACTCATTTGTTTCCCTTCCATTTGAAACTATATCACTTATATCGCAAGTATCTGATGTTAAATCATTTGTTTCGCAGGGATTTGAAGCTAAACCTTCTACATCGCATTGATTTGAAGTTAAATCATGTGTTTCGCTGGATATGAAGCTAGCTCGTTGGTTTCGCATGCTGTTGAAGCTATATCACTTATATCCCAAGTGTTTGAAGCTGAATCATTTGCTTCGCATGGATTTGAAGCCTAATCCTTCTACATCGCATTGATTTGAAGCTAAATCATGTGTTTCGCTTGGATTTGAAGCTAAACCTTCTACATACCCTTGATTTGAAGCTTAATCATGTGTTTTGCATGGATTTGGAGCTAACTCATTTGTTTCCCATCCATTTGAAGCTGTATCACTTATATCGCAAGTATCTGATGTTAAATCATTTGTTCCGCATGGATTTGAAGCTAAACCTTCTACATCGCATTGATTTGAAGCTAAATCATGAGTTTCGCTTGGATTTGAAGCTAAACCTTCTACATAGCATTGATTTGAAACCTAATCATGTATTTTGCATGGATTTGAAGCTAACTCATTTGTTTCCCTTCCATTTGAAACTATATCACTGATATCGCAAGCATCTGATGTTAAATCATTTGTTCCGCATGGATTTGAAGCTAAACCTTCTACATCGCATTGATTTGAAGCTAAATCATGTGCTTCGCTTGGATTTGACGCTAAACCTTCTACATAGCATTTATTTGAACCTTAATCATGTGTTTTGCATGGATTTGAAGCTAACTCATTTGTTTCCCCTCCATTTGAAGCTATATCACTTATATCGCAAGTATCTGATGTTAAATCGTTTGTTCCGCATGGATATGAAGCTAAACCTTCTACATCGCATTGATTTGAAGCTAAATCATCTGTTTCGCTAGGATTTGAAGCTAAACCTTCTACATAGCATTGATTTGAAACCTAATCATGTATTTTGCATGGATTTGGAGCTAACTCATTTGTTTCCCCTCCATTTGAAGCTATATCACTTATATCGCAAGTATCTGATGTTAAATCGTTTGTTCCGCATGATATGAAGCTAAACCTTCTACATCGCATTGATTTGAAGCTAAATCATCTGTTTCGCTAGGATTTGAAGCTAAACCTTCTACATAGCATTGATTTGAAACCTAATCATGTATTTTGCATGGATTTGGAGCTAACTCATTTGTTTCCCCTCCATTTGAAGCAATATCACTTATATCACAAGTGTTTGAAGCTAAATCATTTGTTTCGCACGAATTTGAAGCTAAACCTTCTACATCGCATTGATTTGCAGCTAAATCATATGTTTCGCATGGAATGAAGCTAACTCGTTTGTTTCGCCTGCATTTGAAGCTATATCACTGATATCGCAAGCATCTGATGTTAAATCATTTGTTCCGCATGTATTTGAAGCTAAACCTTCTACATCGCATTGAATTGAAGCTAAATCATGTGTTTCGCTTGGATTTGAAGCAAAACCTTCTACATAGCATTGATTTGAAGCTTAATCATGTGTTTTGCATGGATTTGATGCTAACTCATTTGTTTCCCCTCCATTTGAAGCTATATCACTGATATCGCAAGCATCTGATGTTAAATCATTTGTTCCGCATGGATTTGAAGCTAAACCTTCTACATCGCATTGATTTGAAGCTAAATCATGAGTTTCGCTTGGATTTGAAGCTAAACCTTCTACATAGCATTGATTTGAACCTTAATCATGTGTTTTGGCATGGATTTGAAGCTAACTCATTTGTTTTCCCCTCCATTTGAAG
>NW_027477901.1:0-51670 GCF_051020955.1 Megalopta genalis
TAAATAATGTGTTTCGTATGGAGTTGAAGCTAGCACGTTTGTTCCGTCTGCATTTGAAGTTATGTCAGTTATATCGCAAGTATCTGATGATAAATCATTTGTTTCGCATGGATTTGAAGCTAAGCCTTCTACTTCGCATGGATTTAAAGCTAAATGATGTGTACCGTATGGATTTTGAAGCTAACTCGTTTGATTCGTCTGCATTTGATGCTACTTCACTTATATCGCAAGCATCTGAACCTAAATCATTTGTTTCGCATGGATTTGAAACTAAACCTTCTACATCGTATTGATTTGAAGCTAAATCATGTGTTTCGCTTGGATTTGAAGCTATACCTTCTACATCGCTTTGATTTGAAGCTAAATCATTTGTTTTGCATGGATTTGATGCTAACTCGTTTGTTTCCCCTGCATTTGAAGCTATTTCAGTTATATCGCAAGTATCAGACTCTAAATCATGTGTTTCGCTTGGATTTGAAGCTAAACCTTTTACATCGGATTGATTTGCAGCTTAATCATGTGTTCTGCATGGATTTGAATCTAACTCGTTCGCTTCGCCTGCATTCGATGCTATATCACTTCTATCGCTAGTATCTGAAGCTAAATCATTTGTTTCGCATGGATTTGAAGCTAAACCTTCTACATCGTATTGATTTGAAGCTGAATCATTTGTTTTGAATGGATTTGAAGCTAAGCCTTCTACTTCGCGTTGATTTGAAGCTAAAGCATGTGCTTCGTTTGGATTTGAAGCTACTACGTTTGTTTCGCCTGCATTTGAAGCTATATCACTTATATCGCAAGTATTTGATGCAAGTCATTTGAGTCGCATGGATTTGAAGCTAAACCTTACAAATCGCATTGGTTTGAAGCTAAATCGTGCACATCGCATTGGTTTGAAGCTAAATCATGTGTTTAGCATGGATTTGATTCTAACTCGTTTGTCTCCCCTGCATTTGAAGCTATTTTATATATATTGCAAGTATCTGAGGCTAAATCATTTGTTTCGCTTGGATTTGAAGCTAAACCATCTACATCGCATTGATTTGAAACTAAATCATGTGTTTTGCATGGATTTGATGCTTACTCGTTTGTTTCCCCTGCATTTGAAGCTATGTCAGTTATATCGCAAGTATCTGATGCTAAATCATTTGTTTCGCATGGATTTGAGGCTAATCCTTCCACTTCACATGGATTTAAAGCTAAATGATGTGTACCTAATGGATTTTTAAGCTAACTCGTTTGATTCGTCTGCATTTGATGCTACATCACTTATATCGCAAGCATCTGAACCTAAATCATTTGTTTCGCATGGATTTGTAGCTAAACCTTCTACATCGCATTGATTTGAAGCTAAATCATTTGTTTCGCATGGATTTGTAGTTAAACCTTCTAAATCGTATCGATTTGATGCTAAATGATATGTATCGCATGGATTTTGAAGCTATCCCGTTTGATTCGTCTGCATCTGCAGCTATATCACTTATATCACAAGTGTTTGAAGCTAAATCATTTGTTTCGCATGGATTTGAATCTGAACCTTCTACATCGCATTGATTTGAAGCTAAATCATGTGTTTCGCTTGGATTTGAAGCTAAACCTTCCACATCGCATTGATTTGAAGCTAAATCATGTGTTTCGCTTGGATTTGAAGCTAAACCTTCTACATCGCATTGATTTGAAGATAAATCATGTGTTTGGCTTGGATTTCATGCTAACTCGTTCGTTTCGCCTGCATATGAAGCTATATCATTTGTGTCTCATGGATTTGAAGCTAAACCTTCTACATAGCATTGATTTGCAGCTAAATCGTGTGTTTCGCATGGATTTGAAGCTAACTCGTTTGTTTTCAGATATCCCAAGTGTTTGAAGCTCAATCATTTGCTTCGCATGTATTTGAAGCTAATCCTTCTACATCGCATTGATTTGAAGCTAAATTGTGTGTTTCGCATGGATTTGGAGCTAACTCGTTTGTTTCCCCTGCATTTGAAGCTATATCGCTTATATCGCAAGTATCTGAATCTAAATCATTTGTGTCACATGGATTTGTAGCAAAACTTTTTACATAGCATCGATTTGCAGCTAAATCATGTGATTCGCTTGGATTTAAAGCTAACTCGTTTGTTTCCCCTGCATTTGAAGCTATATCACTTATATCGCAAGTATCTAAAGCTAAATCATTTGTTTCGCATGGATTTGAAGCTAAACGTTCTACATAGCATTGATTTGCAGCTAAATGATGTGTTTCGCTTGGATATGAAGCTATCTCGTTTGTTTCCGTCTGCATTTGAAGCTATCTCACTTGTACCGCAAGTATCTGAAGCTAAATCATTTGTGTCGCAAGGATTTGAAGCTAATCCTTCTACATAGCATTGATTTGAAGCTTAATCATGTGTTTCGCATGGATTTGAAGCTAGCTCGTTAGCTTCGACTGCATTTGAAGCTATATCACTTATATCGCTAGTATCTGAAGCTATATCATTTGTGTCTCATGGATTTGAAGCTAAACCTTCTACATCGCATTGATTTGAAGTTAAATCATGTGTTTCGCTTGGATTTGAAGCTAAACCTTCTACATCGTATCGATTTGAAGCAAAATGATATGTATCGCATGGCTTTTGAAGCTACCCCGTTTGAATCGTCTGCATTTGCAGTTATATCACTTATATCACAAGTGTTTGAAGCTAAATCATTTGTTTCGCATGGATTTGAAGCTAAACCTTCTATATCGCATTCATTTGAAGCTAAATCATGTGTTTCGCTTGGATTTGAAGCTAACTCGTTCGTTTCGCCTGCATTTTATGCTATATCACATATATCGCAAGCGTTTGGAGCTAAATCATTTGTTTCGCATGGATTTGAAGCTAAACCTTCTACATCATATCGATTTGAAGCTAAATGATATGTATCGCATGGATTTTGAAGCTATCCCATTTGATTCGTATGCATTTGCAGCTATATCACTTATATCACAAGTGTTTGAAGCTAAATCATTTGTTTCGCATGGATTTGAAGCTAAACCTTCTACATCGCATTGATTTGAAACTTAATCATTTGTTTTGCTTGGATTTGAAGCTAACTCGTTTGTTTCCCCTGCATTTGAAGCTATATCACTTATATCGCAAGTTTCTGATGCTAAATCATTTGCTTCGCATGGATTTGAAGCTAATCATTCTACACCGCATTGATTTGAAGCTAAATCATGTGTTTCGCATGGATTTGAAGCTAACTCGTTAGTTTCGTCTGCATTTGAAGCTATATCACTTATATCGCATGTATCTGATGCTAAATCATTTGTTTCGCATGGATTTGAAGATAAACCACTTACATCGCATTGATTTAAAGCTAAATCATGTGTTTTGCATGGATTTGATGCTAACTCGTTTGTTTCCCCTGCATTTGAAACTATATCAGTTATATCGCAAGTATTTGATGCTAAATCATTTGTTTCGCATGGATTTGAGGCTAATCCTTCCACTTCACATGGATTTAAAGCTAAATGATGTGTACCTAATGGATTTTTAAGCTAACTCGTTTGATTCGTCTGCATTTGATGCTACATCACTTATATCGCAAGCATC
The DNA here is from genome assembly GCF_051020955.1 of Megalopta genalis. Classification (NCBI taxonomy): domain Eukaryota; kingdom Metazoa; phylum Arthropoda; class Insecta; order Hymenoptera; family Halictidae; genus Megalopta; species Megalopta genalis. The sequence continues at coordinate 3,579 of NW_027477901.1, forward strand.
TGAACCTAAATCATTTGTTTCGCATGGATTTGAATCTAAACCTTCTACATCGCATTGATTTGAAGCTCAATCATGTGTTTCGCTTGGATTTGAAGCTAAACCTTCCACATCGCATTGATTTGAAGCTAAATCATGTGTTTCGCTTGGATTTGAAGCTAAACCTTCTACATCGCATTGATTTGAAGATAAATCATGTGTTTGGCTTGGATTTGAAGCTAAACGTTCTACATAGAATTGATTTGCAGCTAAATCATGTGTTTCGCTTGGATATGAAGCTAACTCGTTTGTTTCCGTCTGCATTTGAAACTATATCACTTATATCCCAAGTTTTGAAGCTAAATCATTTGTTTCGCATGTATTTGAATCTAAACCTTCTACATCGCATTGATTTGCAGCTAAATCATGTGTTTCGCATGGATTTGAAGCTAACTCGTTTGTTTCGTCTGCATTTGAAGCTATATCACATATATTCCAAGCGTTTGAAGCTAAATCATTTGTTTCGCATGGATTTGAAGCTATATCACTTATACCCCAAGCGTTTGAAAGTAAATCATTTGTTTCGCATGGATTTGAAGCTAAACCTTCATACATCGCATTGCTTTGAAGCTAAATCATGTGATTCGCTTGGATTTGAAGCTAACTCGTTTGTTTGGTCTGCATTTGAAGCTATATCAATTGTATCGCAAGTATCCGAAGATAAATCATTTGTTTCGCATGGATTTGAAGCTAATACTTCTACATCGCATTGATTTGAAGCTACATTATGTGTTTCGCATGGATTTGGAGCTAACTCGTTTGTTTCCCCTGCATTTGAAGCTATATCGCTTATATCGCAAGTATCTGAATCTAAATCATTTGTGTCACATGGATTTGTAGCAAAACCTTTTACATAGCATCGATTTGCAGCTAAATCATGTGATTCGCTTGGATTTAAAGCTAACTCGTTTGTTTCCCCTGCATTTGAAGCTATATCACTTATATCGCAAGTATCTAAAGCTAAATCATTTGTTTCGCATGGATTTGAAGCTAAACGTTCTACATAGCATTGATTTGCAGCTAAATCATGTGTTTCGCTTGGATATGAAGCTAACTCGTTTGTTTCCGTCTGCATTTGAAACTATATCACTTATATCTCAATTTTGAAGCTAAATCATTTGTTTCGAATGGATTTGAAGCTAATCCTTCTACATCGTATTGATTTAAAGCTAAGTCATGTGTTTCGCATGGATATGAAGCTATCTTGTTTGTTTCCGTCTGCATTTGAAGCTATCTCACTTGTACCGCAAGTATCTGAAGCTAAATCATTTGTGTCGCAAGGATTTGAAGCTAATCCTTCTACATAGCATTGATTTGAAGCTTAATCATGTGTTTCGCATGGATTTGAAGCTAACTCGTTTGTTTTCTGCATTTGAAGCTATATCACATATATCCCAAGTGTTTGAAGCTCAATCATTTGCTTCGCATGGATTTGAAGCTAAACCTTCTATATCGCATTGATTTGAAGATAAATTATGTGTTTCGCATGGATTTGAAGGTAACTCGTTAGTTTCGCCTGCATTTGAAGCTATATCACTTATATCGCAAGTATCTGAACCTTAATCATTTGTTTCGCATGGATTTGAATCTAAGCCTTCTATTTCGCATAGTTTTAAAGATAAATGATGTGTATCGCACGGATGTTGAAGCTATCCCGTTTGATTCGTCTGCATTTGAAGCTATATCACATATATTCCAAGCGTTTGAAGCTAAATCATTTGTTTCGCATGGATTTGAAGCTATATCACTTATATCCCAAGCGTTTGAAAGTAAATCATTTGTTTCGCATGGATTTGAAGCTAAACCTTCATACATCGCATTGCTTTGAAGCTAAATCATGTGATTCGGTTGGATTTGATGCTAACTCGTTTGTTTCGTCTGCATTTGAAGCTATATCAATTGTATCGCAAGTATCCGAAGATAAATCATTTGTTTCGCATGGATTTCAAGCTAAACCTTCTACATCGCATTGATTTAATGCTGAATCGTGTGTTTCGCATGGATTTGAAGCTAACTCGTTTCTTTTCTGCATTTGAAGCTATATCACATATGTCCCAAGTGATTGAAGCTCAATCATTTGCTTCGCATGGATTTTAAGCTAATCCTTCTACATCGCATTGATTTGAAGCTAAATCATGTGATTTGCTTGGATTGGAAGCTAACTCGTTTGCTTCGTCTGCATTTGAAGCTGTATCACTTATATCGCAAGTATCTGAATCTAAATCATTTGTGTCTCATGGATTTGAAGCAAAACCTTTTAAATAGCATTGATTTGCAGCTAAATCATGTGATTCGCTTGGATTTAAAGCTAACTCGTTGGTTTCCCCTGCATTTGAAGCTATATCACTTATATCGCAAGTATCTAAAGCTAAATCATTTGTTTCGCATGGATTGGAAGCTAAACCTTCTACTTCGCATTGATTTAAAGCTAAATCATGTGTTTCGCTTCGATTGGATGCTAACTCGTTTATTTCGTCTGCATTTGTAGCTGTATTACTTATATCGCAAGAATCTGAAGCTAAATCATTTGTGTCTAATGGATTAGAAGCTAAACCTTCTGCATCGCATTGATTTGCAGCTAAATCATGTGATTCGCTTGGATTGGAAGCTAAGTCGTTTGTTTCGTCTGCATTTCAAGCTGTATCACTTATATCGCAAGTATCTGAATCTAAATCAGTTGTGTCTCATGGATTTGAAGCAAAACCTTCTACATCGCATTGATTTGCAGCTAAATCATGTGTTTCGCATGGATTTGAAGCTATCTCGTTTGTTTCGTCTGAATTTGATGCTATATCACTTATATCCCAAGCGTTTGAAAGTAAATCATTTGTTTCGCATGGATTTGAAGCTAAACCTTCATACATGGCATTGCTTTGAAGCTAAATCATGTGATTCGCTTGGATTTGAAGCTGACTCGTTTGTTTCGTCTGCATTTGAAGCTATATCAATTGTATCGCAAGTATCCGAAGATAAATCATTTGTTTCGCATGGATTTCAAGCTAAACCTTCTACATCGCATTGATTTAATGCTAAATCATGTGTTTCGCTTGGATTGGAAGCTAACTCGTTTATTTCGTCTGCATTTGAAGCTGTATCAATTATATCGCAAGCATCTGAAGCTATATCATTTGTGTCTCATGGATTTGATGCTAAACCTTCTACATAGCATTGATTTGCAGCTAAATCGTGTGTTTCGCATGGATTTCAAGCTAACTCGTTTGTTTTCTGCATTTGAAGCTATATCACATATAGCCCAAGTGTTTGAAGCTCAATCATTTGCTTCGCATGGATTTGAAGCTAATCCTTCTACATCGCATTGATTTGATGCTAAATTATGTGTTTCACATGGATTTGGAGCTAACTCGTTTGTTTCGTCTGCATTTGAAGCTATATCACATATATTCCAAGCGTTTGAAGCTAAATCATTTGTTTTGCATGGATTTGAAGCTACATCACATATATTCCAAGCGTTTGAAGCTAAATCATGTGTTTCGCTTGGATTTGAAACTATACCTTCTACATCGCTTTGATTTGAAGCTAAATCATGTGTTTTGCATGGATTTGATGCTAACTCGTTTGTTTCCCCTGCATTTGAAGCTATTTCAGTTATATCGCAAGTATCTGATGCTAAATCATGAGTTTCGCTTGGATTTGAAGCTAAACCTTCTACATCGCATTGATTTGAAACTAAATCATGTGTTTTGCATGGATTTGATGCTTACTCGTTTGTTTCCCCTGCATTTGAAGCTATGTCAGCTATATCGCAAGTATCTGATGCTAAATCATTTGTTTCGCTTGGATTTGAAACTAAACCTTCTACATCGCATTGATTTGAATCTAAATCATGTATATCGCATGGATTTTGGAGATGACTCGTTTGTTTCGGCTGCATTTGAATCTATATCAGTTATATCGCAAGTATCTGATGCTAAATCATTTGTATCGCATGGATTTGAAGCTAAAACTTCTACATTGCATTGATTTGCAGCTAAATCATGTGTTTCGCATGGATTTGAAGCTAACTCGGTCGTTTCACCTGCAGTTGATGCTACATCACTTATATCGCAAGCATCTGAACCTAAATCATTTATTTCGCATGGATTTGAAGCTAAGCCTTCTACTTCGCATGGATTTAAAGCTAAATCGTGTGTTTCGCATGGATTTGAAGCTAACTCGTTTGTTTTCTGCACTTGAAGCTATATCACATATATCCCAAGTGTTTGAAGCTCAATCATTTGCTTCGCATGGATTTGAAGCTAATCCTTCTACATCGCATTGATTTGAAGCTACATTATGTGTTTTGCATGGATTTGGAGCTAACTCGTTTGTTTCCCCTGCATTTGAAGCTATATCGCTTATATCGCAAGTATCTGAATCTAAATCATTTGTGTCACATGGATTTGTAGCAAAACCTTTTACATAGCATCGATTTGCAGCTAAATCATGTGATTCGCTTGGATTTAAAGCTAACTCGTTTGTTTCCCCTGCATTTGAAGCTATATCGCTTATATCGCAAGTATCTGAATCTAAATCATTTGTGTCACATGGATTTGTAGCAAAACCTTTTACATAGCATCGATTTGCAGCTAAATCATGTGATTCGCTTGGATTTAAAGCTAACTCGTGTGTTTCCCCTGCATTTGAAGCTATATCACTTATATCACAAGTGTTTGAAGCTAAATCATTTGTTTCGCATGGATTTGAAGCTAAACCTTCTATATCGCATTCATTTGAAGCTAAATCATGTGTTTCGCTTGGATTTGAAGCTAACTCGTTCGTTTCGCCTGCATTTTATGCTATATCACATATATCGCAAGCGTTTGGAGCTAAATCATTTGTTTCGCATGGATTTGAAGCTAAACCTTCTACATCGCATTGATTTTCAGATAAATCGTGTGTTTTGCATGGCTTTGAAGCTAACTCGTTTGTTTCGTCTGCATTTGAAGCTGTATCACATATATCCCAAGTGTTTGAAGCTCAATCATTTGCTTCGCATGGATTTGAAGCTAAACCTTCTACATCGCATTGATTTTCAGATAAATCGTGTGTTTTGCATGGCTTTGAAGCTAACTCGTTTTTTCGTCTGCATTCGAAGCTATATCCCATATATCCCAAGTGTTTGAAGCTCAATCATTTGCTTCGCATGGATTTGAAGCCAATCCATCTACATCGCATTGATTTAAAGCTAAATCGTGTGTTTCGCTTGGATTGGAAACTAGCTCGTTTATTTCGTCTGCATTTGAAGCAATATCACTTATATCGCAAGTATCTGAAGCTAAATCATTGGTTTCCCATGGATTTGAAGCTAAACCTTCTACATCGCATTGATTTGCAGATAAATCGTGTGTTTTGCATGGATTTGAAACTAACTCGTTTGTTTCGTCTGCATTTGAAGCTATATCACATATATCCCAAGTGTTTCAAGCTCAATCATTTGCTTCGCATGGATTTGAAGCTAATCCTTCTACATCGCATTGATTTGAAGCTAAATCATGAGTTTCGCATGGATTTGAAGCTAACTCGTTTGTTTCGTCTGCACTTGACGCTATGTCACTTATATCGCAAGTGTCTGAAGCTAAATCATTGGTTTCGCATGGATATGAAGCTAAATCTTCTGCATCGCATTAATATTAACTAAATCATGTGTTTCACATGGAATTGTAACTAACTGGTTTGTTTCGTCTGCATTTGGAGTTGTGCCACTTATATCGCAAGTATCTGAAGCTAAATCATTGGTTTCGCATGCATTTGAACCTAAACATTCTACATCGCATAGATTTGAAGCTAGCTCGTTTGTTTCGACTGCATTTGAAGCTATATTACTTATATCGCAAGTATCTGAAGCTAAATCATATGTTTCGCTTGGATTTGAAGCTAAACCTTCTACATCGCATTGATTTGAAGATAAATTATGTGTTTCGCATGGATTTGAAGGTAACTCGTTAGTTTCGCCTGCATTTGAAGCTATATCACTTATATCGCAAGTATCTGATGCAAGTCATTTGTGTCGCATGGATTTGAAGCTAAACCTTACACATCGCATTGGTTTGAAACTAAATCTTGCACATCGCATTGGTTTGAAGCTAAACCTTCCACATCGCATTGTTTTGAAGCTAAATAATGTGTTTCGTATGGAGTTGAAGCTAGCACGTTTGTTTCGTCTGCATTTGAAGTTATATCACTTATATCGCAAGTATCTGAAGCTGAATCATTTGTTTCGCATTGATTTGAAGATAATCCTTCTACTGCGCATTGATTTGAACCTAAATCATGTGTTTTGCATGGATTTGAAGCTAAATCATGTGTTTCGTATGGATTTGAATCTAACTCGTTTCTTTCGCCTGCATTTGAAGCTGTTTCATTTATACCGCAAGTATTTGAAAGTAAATCATTTGTTTCGCATGGATTTGAAGCTAAACCTTCTACATCGCATTGATTTGAAGCTAAATCATTTGTTTTGCATGGATTTGATGCTAACTCGTTTGTTTCTCCAGCATTTGAAACAACATCACTTATATCGCAAGTATCTGAACCTAAATCATTTGTTTCGCATGGATTTGAAGCTAAGCCTTCTACTTCGTATTGATTTGAAGCTAAATCATGTGTTTCGCTTGGATTTGAAGCTATATCTTCTACATCGCTTTGATTTGAAGCTAAATCATGTGTTTTCCTTGGATTTTATGCTAACTCGTTTGTTTCCCCTGCATTTGAAGCTGTTTCAGTTATATCGCAAGTATCTGATGCTAAAACATGTGTGTTGCTTGGATTTGAAGCTATGCCTTCTACTTCACGTGGATTTAAAGCTAAATGATGTGTACCGCATGGATTTTGAAGCTAACTCGTTTGATTCGTCTGCATTTGATGCTACATCAATTACATCGCAAGCATCTGAACCTAAATCATTTGTTTCGCATGGATTTGTAGCTAAACCTTCTACATCGCATTGAGTTGAAGCTAAATCATTTGTTTCGCATGGATTTGAAGCTAAATCATTTGTTTCGCATGGATTTGAAGCTAAACCTTCTACATCGCATTGATTTGAAGCTAAATCATGTGTTTCGCTTGGATTTGAAGCTAAACCGTCTACGTCGCATTGATTTGAAACTAAATCATGTTTTTTGCATGGAATTGATGCTAACTCGTTTGTTTCTCCTGCATTTGAAGCTATATCACTTATATCGCAAGTATCTGAACCTAAATCATTTGTTTCGCATGAATTTGTAGCTAAGCCTTCTACTTCGCATGGATTTAAAGCTAAATGATGTGTACCGCATGGATTTTGAAGCTGACTCGTTTGATTCGTCTGCATTTGATGCTACATCACTTTTATCGCAAGCATCTGAACCTAAATCATTTGTTTGCATGGATTTGAAGCTAAACCTTCTACATCGTATTGATTTGAAGCTGAATCATTTGTTTTGCATGGATTTGAAGCTAAGCCTTCTACTTCGCGTTGATTTGAAGCTAAAGCATGTGTTTCGTTTGGATTTGAAGCTACTTCGTTTGTTTCGCCTGCATTTGAAGCTATATCACTTATATCGCAAGTATCTGATGCAAGTCATTTGAGTCGCATGGATTTGAAGCTAAACCTTACAAATCGCATTGGTTTGAAGCTAAATCGTGCACATCGCATTGGTTTGAAGCTAGACCTTCCACATCGCATTGTTTTGAAGCTAAATAATGTGTTTCGTATGGAGTTGAAGCTAGCACGTTTGTTTCGTCAGCATTTGAAGTTATATCACTTATATCGCAAGTATCTGAAGCTGAATGATTTGTTTCGCATGGATTTGAAGATAAGCCTTCTACTTCGCATTGATTTAAAGCTAAATCATGTGTTTCGCATGGATTTGAAGCCAACTCGTTAGTTTCGCTTGCATTTGAAGCTACATCATATATATCGCAAGTATTTGAAGCTAATTCATTTGTGTCGCATGGATTTGAAGCTAAACCTTCTACATCGCATTGATTTGAAGCTTAATCATGTGTTTCGCATGGATTTGAAGCTAACTCGTTTGTTTCCTCTGCATTTGAAGCTATGTCACTTATATCACAAGTATCTGAAGCTAAATCATTTGTTTCGTATGGATTTGAAGCTAAACGTTCTACATCGTATTGATTTGAAGCTGAATCATTTGTTTTGCATGGATTTGAAGCTAAGCCTTCATACATCGCATTGCTTTGAAGCTAAATCATGTGATTCGCATGGATTTGAATCTAACTCGTCTGTTTCGTCTGCATTTGAAGCTATATCACTTACATGCCAAGCGTTTGAAAGTAAATTATTTGTTTCGCCTGGATTTGAAATTAAACCTTCCAAATCGCCCTGATTTGAAGCTAAATCGTGTGATTCGCTTGGATTTGAAGTTAAATCGTTTGTTTCCCCTGCATTTGAAACTATATCACTTATATCACAACTATCTGATGTTAAATCATTTGTTTCGCATGGATTTGAAGCAAAGCCTTCTACATCGCATTGAATTGAAGCTTCATCATGTGTTTTGCATGATTTTGAAGCTAACTCGTTTGTTTCTCCGGCATTTGAATCTATATCACTTATATCGCATGTATCTGATGCTAAATCATTTGTTTCGCATGGATTTGAAGCTAAACCTTCTTCATCGAATAGATTTGAAGCTAACTCGTTTGTTTCGTCCTCATTTGAATCTATATCACATATATCGCAAGTATTTGAGGAAAAATCATGTGTTTTGCATGGATTTGAAGCTAACTCTTTCGTTTATCCTTCATTTGAAGGTATATCGCTTTTATCGCAAGTATCTGAAGCTAAATTATTTGTTTCGCATGGATTTGAAGCTAAACCTTCTACATCGCATTGATTTGCTGCTAAATCATGTGCTTCGCTTGGATTTGAAGGTAAATCTTCTACATCGCATAGATTTGAAGCTAAATAATGTGTTCCGCTTGGATTTGAAGTTAACTCGTTTGTTCCTACTGCATTTGAAGCTGTATCACTTATATCCCAAGTGTTTGAAGCTAAATCATTTGTTTCGCATTGATTTGAAGCTAAACCTTCTACATCGGATTGATTTGAAGCTAAATCATGTGTTTCGCTCGGATATGAAGCTAACTCGATTGATTCGTCTGCATTTGAAGCTATATCACTTATATCCCAAGTGTTTGAAGCTAAATCATTTGTGTCGCATGGATTTGAAGCTAAGCCTTCTACTTCGCAATGATTTGAAGCTAAGTCATGTGTTTCGCATAGATTTGAAGCTAACTCGTTTGTTTCGACTGCATTTGAAGCTATGTCACTTATATCCCAAGTGTTTGAAGCTAAATCATTTGTTACGCATGGATTTGAAGCTAAACCTTCTACAGCGGATTGATTTGAAGATAAATCATGGGTTTCGCTTGGATATGAATCTAACTCGTTTGTTTAGTCTGCATTTGAAGCTATGTCACTTATATCGCAAGTATCTGATGTTAAATCATTTGTTTCGCATGGATTTGAAGGTAATCCTTCTACATCGCATCGATTTGCAGCTAAATCATGTCAATCGCATAGATTTGAAGCTAACTCGTTCGTTTCGCCTGAATTTGTAGATATATCATTTATATCGCAAGTATTTGAAGCTAAATCATTTGTTCCGCATGGATTTGAAGCTAAGCATTCTACTTCGAATTGATTTGAAGCTAAATCATGTGTATCGCATGGATTTTGAAGCTAACTCGATTGATTCGTCTGCATTTGAAGCTATATCACTTATATCGCAAGTATCTTATGCTAAATCAATTGTTTCTCATGGATTTGAAGCTAAACTTTCTACATCGCATTGATTTGCTGCTAAATCATGTGCTTCGCTTGGATTTGAAGGTAAACTTTATACATCGCATTGATTTGAAGCTAAATAATGTGTTCCGCTTGGATTTGAAGTTAACTCATTTGTTTCGACTGCATTTGAAGCTATATCACTTATATCCCAAGTGTTTGAAGCTAAATCATTTGTTTCGCATTGATTTGAAGCTAAACCTTCTACATCGCATTGATTTGAAGCTAAATAATGTGTTCCGCTTGGATTGGAAACTAACTCGTTTGTTTCGTCTGCATTTGAAGCTATATCACTTATATCCCAAGTGTTTGAAGCTGAATCATTTGTTTCGCATGGATTTGAAGCTAAACCTTCTACATCGGATTGATTTGAAGATAAATCATGGGTTTCGCTTGGATATGAATCTAACTCGTTTGTTTAGTCTGCATTTGAGCTAATCACTTATATAGCAAGTATCTGAAGCTAAATCATTTGTGTCGCATGGATTTGAAGCTAAGCCTTCTACATCGCAATGATTTGAAGCTAAGTCATGTGTTTCGCATGGATTTGAAGCTATCTCGTTTGTTTCGCATGCATTTTAAGTTAAATCATGTTTATCACATGTATCTGAAGCTAAACCATTTGTGTCGCATGGATTTGAAGCTAAACCTTCTACATAGCATTGGTTTGAAGCTTAATCATGTGCTTTGCTTGGATTTGAAGCTAACTCGTTTGTTTCGTCTGCATTTGAAGCTATATCACTTATATCGCAAGTATCTGAATCTAAATCATTTGTGTCTCATGGATTAGAAGCCAAACCTTCTACATCGCATTGATTTGAAGCTAAATAATGTGTTCCGCTTGGATTGGAAACTAACTCGTTTGTTTCGTCTGCATTTGAAGCTATATCACTTATATCCCAAGTGTTTGAAGCTAAATCATTTGTTTCGCATGGATTTGAAGCTAAACCTTCTACATCGGATTGATTTGAAGATAAATCATGGGTCTCGCTTGGATATGAATCTAACTCGTTTGTTTAGTCTGCATTTGAGCTAATCACTTATATAGCAAGTATCTGAAGCTAAATCATTTGTGTCGCATGGATTTGAAGCTAAGCCTTCTACATCGCAATGATTTGAAGCTAAGTCATGTGTTTCGCATGGATTTGAAGCTAACTCGTTTGTTTCGCATGCATTTTAAGCTAAATCATGTTTATCACATGTATCTGAAGCTAATCCATTTGTGTCGCATGGATTTGAAGCTAAACCTTCTACATAGCATTGGTTTGAAGCTTAATCATGTGCTTTGCTTGGATTTGAAGCTAACTCGTTTGTTTCGACTGCATTTGAAGCTATGTCACTTATATCGCAAGTATCTGATGTTAAATCAATTGTTTCGCATGAATATGAAGCTAAACCTACTATATCGCATTGATTTGTAGCTAAGTCATGTGTTTCGCATGGATTTGAAGTTAACTCGTTTGTTTCGTCTGCATTTCAAGCTATATCACTTATATCGCAAGTATCTGAAGCTGAATCATTTATGTCGCATGGTTTTGAAGCTAAACCTTCTTCATCGAATAGATTTGAAGCTAACTCGTTTGTTTCGTCCTCATTTGAATCTATATCACATATATCGCAAGTATTTGAGGAAAAATCATGTGTTTTGCATGGATTTGAAGCTAACTCTTTTGTTTATCCTTCATTTGAAGGTATATCGCTTTTATCGCAAGTATCTGAAGCTAAATTATTTGTTTCGCATGGATTTGAAGCTAAACCTTCTACATCGCATTGATTTCCTGCTAAATCATGTGCTTCGCTTGGATTTGAAGGTAAATCTTCTACATCGCATTGATTTGAAGCTAAATAATGTGTTCCGCTTGGATTTGAAGTTAACTCGTTTATTCCGACTGCATTTGAAGCTGTATCACTTATATCCCAAGTGTTTGAAGCTAAATCATTTGTTTCGCATTGATTTGAAGCTAAACCTTCTACATCGGATTGATTTGAAGCTAAATCATGTGTTTCGCTCGGATATGAAGCTAACTCGATTGATTCGTCTGCATTTGAAGCTATATCACTTATATCCCAAGTGTTTGAAGCTAAATCATTTGTGTCGCATGGATTTGAAGCTAAGCCTTCTACTTCGCAATGATTTGAAGCTAAGTCATGCGTTTCGCATAGATTTGAAGCTAACACGTTTGTTTCGCATGCATTTTAAGGTAGATCATGTTTATCACATGTATCTGAAGCTAAACCATATGTGTCGCATGGATTTGAAGCTAAACCTTCTACATAGCATTGATTTAAAGCTTAATCATGTGCTTTGCTTGGATTTGAAGCTAACTCGTTTGTTTCGACTGCATTTGAAGCTATGTCACTTATATCCCAAGTGTTTGAAGCTAAATCATGTGTTACGCATGGATTTGAAGCTAAACCTTCTACATCGGATTGATTTGAAGATAAATCATGGGTTTTGCTTGGATATGAATCTAACTCGTTCGTTTAGTCTGCATTTGATGCTATGTCACTTATATCGCAAGTATCTGATGTTAAATCATTTGTTTCGCATGGATTTGAAGGTAATCCTTCTACATCGCATCGATTTGCAGCTAAATCATGTCAATCGCATAGATTTGAAGCTAACTCGATTGACTCGTCTGCATTTGAAGCTATATCACTTATATCGCAAGTATCTTAAGCTAAATCAATTGTTTCTCATGGATTTGAAGCTAAACTTTCTACATCGCATTGATTTGCTGCTAAATCATGTGCTTCGCTTGGATTTGAAGGTAAACTTTCTACATCGCATTGATTTGAAGCTAAACAATGTGTTCCGCTTGGATTTGAAGTTAACTCGTTTGTTTCGACTGCATTTGAAGCTATATCACTTATATCCCAAGTGTTTGAAGCTAAATCATTTGTTTCGCATTGATTTGAAGCTAAACCTTCTACATCGCATTGATTTGAAGCTAAATAATGTGTTCCGCTTGGATTTGAAGTTAACTCGTTTGTTTCGACTGCATTTGAAGCTATATCACTTATATCCCAAGTGTTTGAAGCTAAATCATTTGTTTCGCATTGATTTGAAGCTAAACCTTCTACATCGGATTGATTTGAAGCTAAATCATGTGTTTCGCTCGGATATGAAGCTAACTCGAATGATTCGTCTGCATTTGAAGCTATATCACTTATATCCCAAGTGTTTGAAGCTAAATCATTTGTGTCGCATGGATTTGAAGCTAAGCGTTCTACTTCGCAATGATTTGAAGCTAAGTCATGTGTTTCGCATAGATTTGAAACTAACACGTTTGTTTCGCATGCATTTTAAGGTAAATCATGTTTATCACATGTATCTGTAGCTAAACCATTTGTGTCACATGGATTTGAAGCTAAACCTTCTACATAGCATTGATTTAAAGCTTAATCATTTGCTTTGCTTGGATTTGAAGCTAACTCGTTTGTTTCGCCTGCATTTGAAGCTATGTCACTTATATCCCAAGTGTTTGAAGCTAAATCATTTGTTTCGCATGGATTTGAAGCTAAACCTTCCAAATCGTATCGATTTGAAGCTAAATGATATGTATCGCCTGCATTTTGAAGCTACCCCGTTTGATTTTTCTGCATTTGCAGCTGTATCACTTATAGCACAAGTGTTTGAAGCTCAATCATTTGTTTCGCACGGATTTGAAGCTACACCTTCTACATCGCATTGATTTGAAGCTAAATCATGTGATTCGCTTGGATTTGAAGCTAAACCTTCTACATCGTATTGATTTGCAGCTAAATCATGTATTTCGGTGGGATTTGAAGCTATACCTTCTACATCGCTATGATTTGAATCTGAATCATGTGTTTTGCATGGATTTGATGCTAACTCGTTTGTTTCGCATGCAGTTAAATCTGATTCATGTATATCGCAAGTATTTGAAGCCAAACCATTTGTTTCGCATGGATCTGAAGCCAAGCCTTCTACTTCGCATTGATTTGAAGCTAAATCATGTGTTTTGCATGGATTTGATGCTAACTCGTTTGTTTCGCATGCAGTTAAAGCTGATTCATGTATATCGCAAGTATTTGAAGCCAAACCATTTGTTTCGCATGGATTTAAAGCCAAGCCTTCTACTTCGCATTGATTTGAAGCTAAATCATGTGTTCCGTATGGATTTGAAGCTAACTCGTTTGATTCGTCTGCATTTGAAGCTATATCACTTATATCGCAAGTATTTGAACCTGAATCATTTGTTTCGCGCGGATTTGAAGCTAAGCCTTCTACTTCGCGTTGATTTGAAGCTAAAGCTTGTGTTTCGTTTGGATTTGAAGCTACTTCGTTTATTTCGCCTGCATTTGAAGCTATATCACTTATATCGCAAGTATCTAATGCAAGTCATTTGTGTCGCATGGATTTGAAGCTAAACCTTACAAATCCCATTGGTTTGAAGCTAAGTCGTGCACATCGCATTGGTTTGAAGCTAAACCTTAAACATCGTATTGTTTTGAAGCTAAATAATGTGTTTCGTATGGAGTTGAAGCTAGCACGTTTGTTCCGTCTGCATTTGAAGTTATGTCAGTTATATCGCAAGTATCTGATGATAAATCATTTGTTTCGCATGGATTTGAAGCTAAGCCTTCTACTTCGCATGGATTTAAAGCTAAATGATGTGTACCGTATGGATTTTGAAGCTAACTCGTTTGATTCGTCTGCATTTGATGCTACTTCACTTATATCGCAAGCATCTGAACCTAAATCATTTGTTTCGCATGGATTTGAAACTAAACCTTCTACATCGTATTGATTTGAAGCTAAATCATGTGTTTCGCTTGGATTTGAAGCTATACCTTCTACATCGCTTTGATTTGAAGCTAAATCATTTGTTTTGCATGGATTTGATGCTAACTCGTTTGTTTCCCCTGCATTTGAAGCTATTTCAGTTATATCGCAAGTATCAGACTCTAAATCATGTGTTTCGCTTGGATTTGAAGCTAAACCTTTTACATCGGATTGATTTGCAGCTTAATCATGTGTTCTGCATGGATTTGAATCTAACTCGTTCGCTTCGCCTGCATTCGATGCTATATCACTTCTATCGCTAGTATCTGAAGCTAAATCATTTGTTTCGCATGGATTTGAAGCTAAACCTTCTACATCGTATTGATTTGAAGCTGAATCATTTGTTTTGAATGGATTTGAAGCTAAGCCTTCTACTTCGCGTTGATTTGAAGCTAAAGCATGTGCTTCGTTTGGATTTGAAGCTACTACGTTTGTTTCGCCTGCATTTGAAGCTATATCACTTATATCGCAAGTATTTGATGCAAGTCATTTGAGTCGCATGGATTTGAAGCTAAACCTTACAAATCGCATTGGTTTGAAGCTAAATCGTGCACATCGCATTGGTTTGAAGCTAAATCATGTGTTTAGCATGGATTTGATTCTAACTCGTTTGTCTCCCCTGCATTTGAAGCTATTTTATATATATTGCAAGTATCTGAGGCTAAATCATTTGTTTCGCTTGGATTTGAAGCTAAACCATCTACATCGCATTGATTTGAAACTAAATCATGTGTTTTGCATGGATTTGATGCTTACTCGTTTGTTTCCCCTGCATTTGAAGCTATGTCAGTTATATCGCAAGTATCTGATGCTAAATCATTTGTTTCGCATGGATTTGAGGCTAATCCTTCCACTTCACATGGATTTAAAGCTAAATGATGTGTACCTAATGGATTTTTAAGCTAACTCGTTTGATTCGTCTGCATTTGATGCTACATCACTTATATCGCAAGCATCTGAACCTAAATCATTTGTTTCGCATGGATTTGTAGCTAAACCTTCTACATCGCATTGATTTGAAGCTAAATCATTTGTTTCGCATGGATTTGTAGTTAAACCTTCTAAATCGTATCGATTTGATGCTAAATGATATGTATCGCATGGATTTTGAAGCTATCCCGTTTGATTCGTCTGCATCTGCAGCTATATCACTTATATCACAAGTGTTTGAAGCTAAATCATTTGTTTCGCATGGATTTGAATCTGAACCTTCTACATCGCATTGATTTGAAGCTAAATCATGTGTTTCGCTTGGATTTGAAGCTAAACCTTCCACATCGCATTGATTTGAAGCTAAATCATGTGTTTCGCTTGGATTTGAAGCTAAACCTTCTACATCGCATTGATTTGAAGATAAATCATGTGTTTGGCTTGGATTTCATGCTAACTCGTTCGTTTCGCCTGCATATGAAGCTATATCATTTGTGTCTCATGGATTTGAAGCTAAACCTTCTACATAGAATTGATTTGCAGCTAAATCGTGTGTTTCGCATGGATTTGAAGCTAACTCGTTTGTTTTCAGATATCCCAAGTGTTTGAAGCTCAATCATTTGCTTCGCATGTATTTGAAGCTAATCCTTCTACATCGCATTGATTTGAAGCTAAATTGTGTGTTTCGCATGGATTTGGAGCTAACTCGTTTGTTTCCCCTGCATTTGAAGCTATATCGCTTATATCGCAAGTATCTGAATCTAAATCATTTGTGTCACATGGATTTGTAGCAAAACTTTTTACATAGCATCGATTTGCAGCTAAATCATGTGATTCGCTTGGATTTAAAGCTAACTCGTTTGTTTCCCCTGCATTTGAAGCTATATCACTTATATCGCAAGTATCTAAAGCTAAATCATTTGTTTCGCATGGATTTGAAGCTAAACGTTCTACATAGCATTGATTTGCAGCTAAATGATGTGTTTCGCTTGGATATGAAGCTATCTCGTTTGTTTCCGTCTGCATTTGAAGCTATCTCACTTGTACCGCAAGTATCTGAAGCTAAATCATTTGTGTCGCAAGGATTTGAAGCTAATCCTTCTACATAGCATTGATTTGAAGCTTAATCATGTGTTTCGCATGGATTTGAAGCTAGCTCGTTAGCTTCGACTGCATTTGAAGCTATATCACTTATATCGCTAGTATCTGAAGCTATATCATTTGTGTCTCATGGATTTGAAGCTAAACCTTCTACATCGCATTGATTTGAAGTTAAATCATGTGTTTCGCTTGGATTTGAAGCTAAACCTTCTACATCGTATCGATTTGAAGCAAAATGATATGTATCGCATGGCTTTTGAAGCTACCCCGTTTGAATCGTCTGCATTTGCAGTTATATCACTTATATCACAAGTGTTTGAAGCTAAATCATTTGTTTCGCATGGATTTGAAGCTAAACCTTCTATATCGCATTCATTTGAAGCTAAATCATGTGTTTCGCTTGGATTTGAAGCTAACTCGTTCGTTTCGCCTGCATTTTATGCTATATCACATATATCGCAAGCGTTTGGAGCTAAATCATTTGTTTCGCATGGATTTGAAGCTAAACCTTCTACATCATATCGATTTGAAGCTAAATGATATGTATCGCATGGATTTTGAAGCTATCCCATTT
Organism: Megalopta genalis; assembly: GCF_051020955.1. Classification (NCBI taxonomy): domain Eukaryota; kingdom Metazoa; phylum Arthropoda; class Insecta; order Hymenoptera; family Halictidae; genus Megalopta; species Megalopta genalis. The sequence continues at coordinate 20,820 of NW_027477901.1, forward strand.
GATTCGTATGCATTTGCAGCTATATCACTTATATCACAAGTGTTTGAAGCTAAATCATTTGTTTCGCATGGATTTGAAGCTAAACCTTCTACATCGCATTGATTTGAAACTTAATCATTTGTTTTGCTTGGATTTGAAGCTAACTCGTTTGTTTCCCCTGCATTTGAAGCTATATCACTTATATCGCAAGTTTCTGATGCTAAATCATTTGCTTCGCATGGATTTGAAGCTAATCATTCTACACCGCATTGATTTGAAGCTAAATCATGTGTTTCGCATGGATTTGAAGCTAACTCGTTAGTTTCGTCTGCATTTGAAGCTATATCACTTATATCGCATGTATCTGATGCTAAATCATTTGTTTCGCATGGATTTGAAGATAAACCACTTACATCGCATTGATTTAAAGCTAAATCATGTGTTTTGCATGGATTTGATGCTAACTCGTTTGTTTCCCCTGCATTTGAAACTATATCAGTTATATCGCAAGTATTTGATGCTAAATCATTTGTTTCGCATGGATTTGAGGCTAATCCTTCCACTTCACATGGATTTAAAGCTAAATGATGTGTACCTAATGGATTTTTAAGCTAACTCGTTTGATTCGTCTGCATTTGATGCTACATCACTTATATCGCAAGCATCTGAACCTAAATCATTTGTTTCGCATGGATTTGAATCTAAACCTTCTACATCGCATTGATTTGAAGCTCAATCATGTGTTTCGCTTGGATTTGAAGCTAAACCTTCCACATCGCATTGATTTGAAGCTAAATCATGTGTTTCGCTTGGATTTGAAGCTAAACCTTCTACATCGCATTGATTTGAAGATAAATCATGTGTTTGGCTTGGATTTGAAGCTAAACGTTCTACATAGAATTGATTTGCAGCTAAATCATGTGTTTCGCTTGGATATGAAGCTAACTCGTTTGTTTCCGTCTGCATTTTGAAAACTATATCACTTATATCCCAAGTTTTGAAGCTAAATCATTTGTTTCGCATGTATTTGAATCTAAACCTTCTACATCGCATTGATTTGCAGCTAAATCATGTGTTTCGCATGGATTTGAAGCTAACTCGTTTGTTTCGTCTGCATTTGAAGCTATATCACATATATTCCAAGCGTTTGAAGCTAAATCATTTGTTTCGCATGGATTTGAAGCTATATCACTTATACCCCAAGCGTTTGAAAGTAAATCATTTGTTTCGCATGGATTTGAAGCTAAACCTTCATACATCGCATTGCTTTGAAGCTAAATCATGTGATTCGCTTGGATTTGAAGCTAACTCGTTTGTTTGGTCTGCATTTGAAGCTATATCAATTGTATCGCAAGTATCCGAAGATAAATCATTTGTTTCGCATGGATTTGAAGCTAATACTTCTACATCGCATTGATTTGAAGCTACATTATGTGTTTCGCATGGATTTGGAGCTAACTCGTTTGTTTCCCCTGCATTTGAAGCTATATCGCTTATATCGCAAGTATCTGAATCTAAATCATTTGTGTCACATGGATTTGTAGCAAAACCTTTTACATAGCATCGATTTGCAGCTAAATCATGTGATTCGCTTGGATTTAAAGCTAACTCGTTTGTTTCCCCTGCATTTGAAGCTATATCACTTATATCGCAAGTATCTAAAGCTAAATCATTTGTTTCGCATGGATTTGAAGCTAAACGTTCTACATAGCATTGATTTGCAGCTAAATCATGTGTTTTCGCTTGGATATGAAGCTAACTCGTTTGTTTCCGTCTGCATTTGAAACTATATCACTTATATCTCAATTTTGAAGCTAAAATCATTTGTTTCGAATGGATTTGAAGCTAATCCTTCTACATCGTATTGATTTAAAGCTAAGTCATGTGTTTCGCATGGATATGAAGCTATCTTGTTTGTTTCCGTCTGCATTTGAAGCTATCTCACTTGTACCGCAAGTATCTGAAGCTAAATCATTTGTGTCGCAAGGATTTGAAGCTAATCCTTCTACATAGCATTGATTTGAAGCTTAATCATGTGTTTCGCATGGATTTGAAGCTAACTCGTTTGTTTTCTGCATTTGAAGCTATATCACATATATCCCAAGTGTTTGAAGCTCAATCATTTGCTTCGCATGGATTTGAAGCTAAACCTTCTATATCGCATTGATTTGAAGATAAATTATGTGTTTCGCATGGATTTGAAGGTAACTCGTTAGTTTCGCCTGCATTTGAAGCTATATCACTTATATCGCAAGTATCTGAACCTTAATCATTTGTTTCGCATGGATTTGAATCTAAGCCTTCTATTTCGCATAGTTTTAAAGATAAATGATGTGTATCGCACGGATGTTGAAGCTATCCCGTTTGATTCGTCTGCATTTGAAGCTATATCACATATATTCCAAGCGTTTGAAGCTAAATCATTTGTTTCGCATGGATTTGAAGCTATATCACTTATATCCCAAGCGTTTGAAAGTAAATCATTTGTTTCGCATGGATTTGAAGCTAAACCTTCATACATCGCATTGCTTTGAAGCTAAATCATGTGATTCGGTTGGATTTGATGCTAACTCGTTTGTTTCGTCTGCATTTGAAGCTATATCAATTGTATCGCAAGTATCCGAAGATAAATCATTTGTTTCGCATGGATTTCAAGCTAAACCTTCTACATCGCATTGATTTAATGCTGAATCGTGTGTTTCGCATGGATTTGAAGCTAACTCGTTTCTTTTCTGCATTTGAAGCTATATCACATATGTCCCAAGTGATTGAAGCTCAATCATTTGCTTCGCATGGATTTTAAGCTAATCCTTCTACATCGCATTGATTTGAAGCTAAATCATGTGATTTGCTTGGATTGGAAGCTAACTCGTTTGCTTCGTCTGCATTTGAAGCTGTATCACTTATATCGCAAGTATCTGAATCTAAATCATTTGTGTCTCATGGATTTGAAGCAAAACCTTTTTAAATAGCATTGATTTGCAGCTAAATCATGTGATTCGCTTGGATTTAAAGCTAACTCGTTGGTTTCCCCTGCATTTGAAGCTATATCACTTATATCGCAAGTATCTAAAGCTAAATCATTTGTTTCGCATGGATTGGAAGCTAAACCTTCTACTTCGCATTGATTTAAAGCTAAATCATGTGTTTCGCTTCGATTGGATGCTAACTCGTTTATTTCGTCTGCATTTGTAGCTGTATTACTTATATCGCAAGAATCTGAAGCTAAATCATTTGTGTCTAATGGATTAGAAGCTAAACCTTCTGCATCGCAATTGAATTTAATCATGTGATTCGCTTGGATTGGAAGCTAAGTCGTTTGTTTCGTCTGCATTTCAAGCTGTATCACTTATATCGCAAGTATCTGAATCTAAATCAGTTGTGTCTCATGGATTTGAAGCAAAACCTTCTACATCGCATTGATTTGCAGCTAAATCATGTGTTTCGCATGGATTTGAAGCTATCTCGTTTGTTTCGTCTGAATTTGATGCTATATCACTTATATCCCAAGCGTTTGAAAGTAAATCATTTGTTTCGCATGGATTTGAAGCTAAACCTTCATACATGGCATTGCTTTGAAGCTAAATCATGTGATTCGCTTGGATTTGAAGCTGACTCGTTTGTTTCGTCTGCATTTGAAGCTATATCAATTGTATCGCAAGTATCCGAAGATAAATCATTTGTTTCGCATGGATTTCAAGCTAAACCTTCTACATCGCATTGATTTAATGCTAAATCATGTGTTTCGCTTGGATTGGAAGCTAACTCGTTTATTTCGTCTGCATTTGAAGCTGTATCAATTATATCGCAAGCATCTGAAGCTATATCATTTGTGTCTCATGGATTTGATGCTAAACCTTCTACATAGCATTGATTTGCAGCTAAATCGTGTGTTTCGCATGGATTTCAAGCTAACTCGTTTGTTTTCTGCATTTGAAGCTATATCACATATAGCCCAAGTGTTTGAAGCTCAATCATTTGCTTCGCATGGATTTGAAGCTAATCCTTCTACATCGCATTGATTTGATGCTAAATTATGTGTTTCACATGGATTTGGAGCTAACTCGTTTGTTTCGTCTGCATTTGAAGCTATATCACATATATTCCAAGCGTTTGAAGCTAAATCATTTGTTTTGCATGGATTTGAAGCTACATCACATATATTCCAAGCGTTTGAAGCTAAATCATGTGTTTCGCTTGGATTTGAAACTATACCTTCTACATCGCTTTGATTTGAAGCTAAATCATGTGTTTTGCATGGATTTGATGCTAACTCGTTTGTTTCCCCTGCATTTGAAGCTATTTCAGTTATATCGCAAGTATCTGATGCTAAATCATGAGTTTCGCTTGGATTTGAAGCTAAACCTTCTACATCGCATTGATTTGAAACTAAATCATGTGTTTTGCATGGATTTGATGCTTACTCGTTTGTTTCCCCTGCATTTGAAGCTATGTCAGCTATATCGCAAGTATCTGATGCTAAATCATTTGTTTCGCTTGGATTTGAAACTAAACCTTCTACATCGCATTGATTTGAATCTAAATCATGTATATCGCATGGATTTTGGAGATGACTCGTTTGTTTCGGCTGCATTTGAATCTATATCAGTTATATCGCAAGTATCTGATGCTAAATCATTTGTATCGCATGGATTTGAAGCTAAAACTTCTACATTGCATTGATTTGCAGCTAAATCATGTGTTTCGCATGGATTTGAAGCTAACTCGGTCGTTTCACCTGCAGTTGATGCTACATCACTTATATCGCAAGCATCTGAACCTAAATCATTTATTTCGCATGGATTTGAAGCTAAGCCTTCTACTTCGCATGGATTTAAAGCTAAATCGTGTGTTTCGCATGGATTTGAAGCTAACTCGTTTGTTTTCTGCACTTGAAGCTATATCACATATATCCCAAGTGTTTGAAGCTCAATCATTTGCTTCGCATGGATTTGAAGCTAATCCTTCTACATCGCATTGATTTGAAGCTACATTATGTGTTTTGCATGGATTTGGAGCTAACTCGTTTGTTTCCCCTGCATTTGAAGCTATATCGCTTATATCGCAAGTATCTGAATCTAAATCATTTGTGTCACATGGATTTGTAGCAAAACCTTTTACATAGCATCGATTTGCAGCTAAATCATGTGATTCGCTTGGATTTAAAGCTAACTCGTTTGTTTCCCCTGCATTTGAAGCTATATCGCTTATATCGCAAGTATCTGAATCTAAATCATTTGTGTCACATGGATTTGTAGCAAAACCTTTTACATAGCATCGATTTGCAGCTAAATCATGTGATTCGCTTGGATTTAAAGCTAACTCGTGTGTTTCCCCTGCATTTGAAGCTATATCACTTATATCACAAGTGTTTGAAGCTAAATCATTTGTTTCGCATGGATTTGAAGCTAAACCTTCTATATCGCATTCATTTGAAGCTAAATCATGTGTTTCGCTTGGATTTGAAGCTAACTCGTTCGTTTCGCCTGCATTTTATGCTATATCACATATATCGCAAGCGTTTGGAGCTAAATCATTTGTTTCGCATGGATTTGAAGCTAAACCTTCTACATCGCATTGATTTTCAGATAAATCGTGTGTTTTGCATGGCTTTGAAGCTAACTCGTTTGTTTCGTCTGCATTTGAAGCTGTATCACATATATCCCAAGTGTTTGAAGCTCAATCATTTGCTTCGCATGGATTTGAAGCTAAACCTTCTACATCGCATTGATTTTCAGATAAATCGTGTGTTTTGCATGGCTTTGAAGCTAACTCGTTTTTTCGTCTGCATTCGAAGCTATATCCCATATATCCCAAGTGTTTGAAGCTCAATCATTTGCTTCGCATGGATTTGAAGCCAATCCATCTACATCGCATTGATTTAAAGCTAAATCGTGTGTTTCGCTTGGATTGGAAACTAGCTCGTTTATTTCGTCTGCATTTGAAGCAATATCACTTATATCGCAAGTATCTGAAGCTAAATCATTGGTTTCCCATGGATTTGAAGCTAAACCTTCTACATCGCATTGATTTGCAGATAAATCGTGTGTTTTGCATGGATTTGAAACTAACTCGTTTGTTTCGTCTGCATTTGAAGCTATATCACATATATCCCAAGTGTTTCAAGCTCAATCATTTGCTTCGCATGGATTTGAAGCTAATCCTTCTACATCGCATTGATTTGAAGCTAAATCATGAGTTTCGCATGGATTTGAAGCTAACTCGTTTGTTTCGTCTGCACTTGACGCTATGTCACTTATATCGCAAGTGTCTGAAGCTAAATCATTGGTTTCGCATGGATATGAAGCTAAATCTTCTGCATCGCATTAATATTAACTAAATCATGTGTTTCACATGGAATTGTAACTAACTGGTTTGTTTCGTCTGCATTTGGAGTTGTGCCACTTATATCGCAAGTATCTGAAGCTAAATCATTGGTTTCGCATGCATTTGAACCTAAACATTCTACATCGCATAGATTTGAAGCTAGCTCGTTTGTTTCGACTGCATTTGAAGCTATATTACTTATATCGCAAGTATCTGAAGCTAAATCATATGTTTCGCTTGGATTTGAAGCTAAACCTTCTACATCGCATTGATTTGAAGATAAATTATGTGTTTCGCATGGATTTGAAGGTAACTCGTTAGTTTCGCCTGCATTTGAAGCTATATCACTTATATCGCAAGTATCTGATGCAAGTCATTTGTGTCGCATGGATTTGAAGCTAAACCTTACACATCGCATTGGTTTGAAACTAAATCTTGCACATCGCATTGGTTTGAAGCTAAACCTTCCACATCGCATTGTTTTGAAGCTAAATAATGTGTTTCGTATGGAGTTGAAGCTAGCACGTTTGTTTCGTCTGCATTTGAAGTTATATCACTTATATCGCAAGTATCTGAAGCTGAATCATTTGTTTCGCATTGATTTGAAGATAATCCTTCTACTGCGCATTGATTTGAACCTAAATCATGTGTTTTGCATGGATTTGAAGCTAAATCATGTGTTTCGTATGGATTTGAATCTAACTCGTTTCTTTCGCCTGCATTTGAAGCTGTTTCATTTATACCGCAAGTATTTGAAAGTAAATCATTTGTTTCGCATGGATTTGAAGCTAAACCTTCTACATCGCATTGATTTGAAGCTAAATCATTTGTTTTGCATGGATTTGATGCTAACTCGTTTGTTTCTCCAGCATTTGAAACAACATCACTTATATCGCAAGTATCTGAACCTAAATCATTTGTTTCGCATGGATTTGAAGCTAAGCCTTCTACTTCGTATTGATTTGAAGCTAAATCATGTGTTTCGCTTGGATTTGAAGCTATATCTTCTACATCGCTTTGATTTGAAGCTAAATCATGTGTTTTCCTTGGATTTTATGCTAACTCGTTTGTTTCCCCTGCATTTGAAGCTGTTTCAGTTATATCGCAAGTATCTGATGCTAAAACATGTGTGTTGCTTGGATTTGAAGCTATGCCTTCTACTTCACGTGGATTTAAAGCTAAATGATGTGTACCGCATGGATTTTGAAGCTAACTCGTTTGATTCGTCTGCATTTGATGCTACATCAATTACATCGCAAGCATCTGAACCTAAATCATTTGTTTCGCATGGATTTGTAGCTAAACCTTCTACATCGCATTGAGTTGAAGCTAAATCATTTGTTTCGCATGGATTTGAAGCTAAATCATTTGTTTCGCATGGATTTGAAGCTAAACCTTCTACATCGCATTGATTTGAAGCTAAATCATGTGTTTCGCTTGGATTTGAAGCTAAACCGTCTACGTCGCATTGATTTGAAACTAAATCATGTTTTTTGCATGGAATTGATGCTAACTCGTTTGTTTCTCCTGCATTTGAAGCTATATCACTTATATCGCAAGTATCTGAACCTAAATCATTTGTTTCGCATGAATTTGTAGCTAAGCCTTCTACTTCGCATGGATTTAAAGCTAAATGATGTGTACCGCATGGATTTTGAAGCTGACTCGTTTGATTCGTCTGCATTTGATGCTACATCACTTTTATCGCAAGCATCTGAACCTAAATCATTTGTTTGCATGGATTTGAAGCTAAACCTTCTACATCGTATTGATTTGAAGCTGAATCATTTGTTTTGCATGGATTTGAAGCTAAGCCTTCTACTTCGCGTTGATTTGAAGCTAAAGCATGTGTTTCGTTTGGATTTGAAGCTACTTCGTTTGTTTCGCCTGCATTTGAAGCTATATCACTTATATCGCAAGTATCTGATGCAAGTCATTTGAGTCGCATGGATTTGAAGCTAAACCTTACAAATCGCATTGGTTTGAAGCTAAATCGTGCACATCGCATTGGTTTGAAGCTAGACCTTCCACATCGCATTGTTTTGAAGCTAAATAATGTGTTTCGTATGGAGTTGAAGCTAGCACGTTTGTTTCGTCAGCATTTGAAGTTATATCACTTATATCGCAAGTATCTGAAGCTGAATGATTTGTTTCGCATGGATTTGAAGATAAGCCTTCTACTTCGCATTGATTTAAAGCTAAATCATGTGTTTCGCATGGATTTGAAGCCAACTCGTTAGTTTCGCTTGCATTTGAAGCTACATCATATATATCGCAAGTATTTGAAGCTAATTCATTTGTGTCGCATGGATTTGAAGCTAAACCTTCTACATCGCATTGATTTGAAGCTTAATCATGTGTTTCGCATGGATTTGAAGCTAACTCGTTTGTTTCCTCTGCATTTGAAGCTATGTCACTTATATCACAAGTATCTGAAGCTAAATCATTTGTTTCGTATGGATTTGAAGCTAAACGTTCTACATCGTATTGATTTGAAGCTGAATCATTTGTTTTGCATGGATTTGAAGCTAAGCCTTCATACATCGCATTGCTTTGAAGCTAAATCATGTGATTCGCATGGATTTGAATCTAACTCGTCTGTTTCGTCTGCATTTGAAGCTATATCACTTACATGCCAAGCGTTTGAAAGTAAATTATTTGTTTCGCCTGGATTTGAAATTAAACCTTCCAAATCGCCCTGATTTGAAGCTAAATCGTGTGATTCGCTTGGATTTGAAGTTAAATCGTTTGTTTCCCCTGCATTTGAAACTATATCACTTATATCACAACTATCTGATGTTAAATCATTTGTTTCGCATGGATTTGAAGCAAAGCCTTCTACATCGCATTGAATTGAAGCTTCATCATGTGTTTTGCATGATTTTGAAGCTAACTCGTTTGTTTCTCCGGCATTTGAATCTATATCACTTATATCGCATGTATCTGATGCTAAATCATTTGTTTCGCATGGATTTGAAGCTAAACCTTCTTCATCGAATAGATTTGAAGCTAACTCGTTTGTTTCGTCCTCATTTGAATCTATATCACATATATCGCAAGTATTTGAGGAAAAATCATGTGTTTTGCATGGATTTGAAGCTAACTCTTTCGTTTATCCTTCATTTGAAGGTATATCGCTTTTATCGCAAGTATCTGAAGCTAAATTATTTGTTTCGCATGGATTTGAAGCTAAACCTTCGTTTCGTCTGCATTTGGAGTTGTGCCACTTATATCGCTAGTATCTGAAGCTAAACCATTGGTTTCGCATGGATTTGAAGCTAAACCTTATACTTCGCATTGATTTGTTGCTAAATCATGTGTTTCGCATGGAATTGAAGCTAACTGGTTTGTTTCGTCTGCATTTGAAGCTATATCACTTGTATCGCAAGTATTTGAAGAAAAAACGTTTGTTTCGCATGGATTTGAAGCTAAGCCATCTACTTCGCATTGATTTGAATCTAAATCATTTGTTTCGGATGGATTTAAAGCTAATCCTTCTACATCGCATTCATTTGCAGCTAAGTCATGTGTTTCGCATGGATTTGAAGCTAACTCGTTTGTTTCGTCTGCATTTGAAGCTATATCACTCATAGCCCAAGTATTTGAAGCTAAATCATTTGTTTCGCATTGATTTGAAGCTAAAATTTCTACATTGCATTGATTTGAAGCGACATCATGTGTTTCGCTTGGATATGAATCTAACTCGTTTGTTTGGTCTGCATTAGAAGCTATATCACTTATATCGCAAGTCTTTGAAGCTAAATGTTGTGTATCGCTTGGATTTTGATGATAACTCGATTGATTCGTCTGCATTTGAAGCTATAGCACTTATATCGCAAGTATCTGAAGCTAAATAATTTGTTTCGCACGGATTTGAAGCTAGGACATCTAGTTGGTATTTATTTGTAGCTAAATCGTGAGTTGCGCATGAATTAGAAGCTAAACCTTCTACATAGCATTGATTTGCAGCTTAATCATGTGTTTCGCATGGATTTGAAACTAAACCATGTGTTTTGCATGAATTTGAACCTAAATCATGTCTTTCGCATGCATTTGAAGCTATATCACTTGTAACGCAAGTATCGGAAGCTAAATCATTTGTTTCGCATGGATTTGAAGCGAAACCCTCTACATCGCATTGCATTGAAACTAAATCATTTGTTTCGCAAGATTTGAAACTAAACCTTCTACATCGCACTGATTTGAAGTTAAATCATGTGTTTCGCTTGGATATGAAGCTAACTCATTCGTATCGCCTGCATTTGATGCTATATCACTTATATCGCAAGTATCTGAAGCTAAATAATTTGTTTCGCATGCATTTGAAGCTATATCACTTGTATCGCAAGTATCGGAAGCTAAATCATTTGTTTCGCATGGATTTGAAGCTAAACCTTCTACATCGCATTGATTTGAAGCTAAATCTTTTGTTTCGCAAGGATTTGAAGCTAATTCGTTAGTTTCGCCTGCATTTGAAACTATATCAATATATCGCAAGTATCTGAACCTAAATCATTTGTTTCGCATGGATTTGAAGATAAGCCTTCTACTTCGTATCGATTTGAAGCTAAATGATATGTATCGCATGGATTTTGAACCTACCCCGTATGATTCGTCTCCATTTGCAGCTAAATCACTAATGTCCCAAGTGTTTGAAGCTAAATCATTTGTTTCTCATCGATTTGAAGCTAAACATTCTACATCGCATTGGTTTGAAGCTTAATCATGTGCTTTGCTTGGATTTGAAGCTAACTCGTTTGTTTCGACTGCATTTGAAGCTATGTCACTTATATCGCAAGTATCTGATGTTAAATCAATTGTTTCGCATGAATTTGAAGCTAAACCTACTATATCGCATTGATTTGTAGCTAAGTCATGTGTTTCGCATGGATTTGAAGTTAACTCGATTGTTTCGTCTGCATTTGAAGCTATATCACTTATATCGCAAGTATCTGAAGCTGAATCATTTGTGTCGCATGGTTTTGAAGCTAAACCTTCTTCATCGAATAGATTTGAAGCTAACTCGTTTGTTTCGTCCTCATTTGAATCTATATCACATATATCGCAAGTATTTGAGGAAAAATCATGTGTTTTGCATGGATTTGAAGCTAACTCTTTTGTTTATCCTTCATTTGAAGTTATATCGCTTTTATCGCAAGTATCTGAAGCTAAATTATTTGTTTCGCATGGATATGAAGCTAAACCTTCTACATCGCATTGATTTGCTGCTAAATCATGTGCTTCGCTTGGATTTGAAGGTAAATCTTCTACATCGCATTGATTTGAAGCTAAAATAATGTGTTCCGCTTGGATTTGAAGTTAACTCGTTTGGTTTCGACTGCATTTGAAGCTATATCCTCTTATATCCCAAGTGTTTGAAGCTAAATCATTTGTTTCGCATTGATTTGAAGCTAAACCTTCTACATAGCATTGGTTTGAAGCTTAATCATGTGCTTTGCTTGGATTTGAAGCTAACTCGTTTGTTTCGTCTGCATTTGAAGCTATATCACTTATATCGCAAGTATCTGAATCTAAATCATTTGTGTCTCATGGATTTGAAGCCAAACCTTCTACATCGCATTGATTTGCAGCTAAATCATGTGTTTCGCATGGAATTGAAGCTAACTAGTTTGATCGTCTGCATTTGAAGCAATATCACTTATATCGCAAGTATCTGAAGCTAAATCATCGGTTTCGCATGGATTTGAAGCTCAACCTTCTACATCGCATTGATTTTCAGATAAATCGTGCGTTTTGCATGGCTTTGAAGCTAACTCGTTTGTTTCGTCTGCATTTGAAGCTATATCACATATATCCCAAGTGTTTGAAGATCAATCATTTGCTTCGCATGGATTTGAAGCTAATCCATCTACATCGCATTGTTTTAAAGCTAAATCGTGTGTTTCGCTTGGATTGGAAACTAACTCGTTTGTTTCGTCTGCATTTGAAGCTATATCACTTGTATCCCAAGTGTTTGAAGCTAAATCATTTGTTTCGCATGGATTTGAAGCTAAACCTTCTACATCGGATTGATTTGAAGATAAATCATGGGTTTCGCTTGGATATGATTCTAACTCGTTTGTTTAGTCTGCATTTGAGCTAATCACTTATATAGCAAGTATCTGAAGCTAAATCATTTGTGTCGCATGGATTTGAAGCTAAGCCTTCTACATCGCAATGATTTGAAGCTAAGTCATGTGTTTCGCATGGATTTGAAGCTAACTCGTTTGTTTCGCATGCATTTTATGCTAAATCATGTTTATCACATGTATCTGAAGCTAAACCATTTGTGTCGCATGGATTTGAAGCTAAACCTTCTACATAGCATTGGTTTGAAGCTTAATCATGTGCTTTGCTTGGATTTGAAGCTAACTCGTTTGTTTCGTCTGCATTTGAAGCTATATCACTTATATCCCAAGTGTTTGAAGCTAAATCATTTGTTTCGCATGGATTTGAAGCTAAACCTTCTACATGGGATTGATTTGAAGATAAATCATGGGTTTCGCTTGGATATGATTCTAACTCGTTTGTTTAGTCTGCATTTGAGCTAATCACTTATATAGCAAGTATCTGAAGCTAAACCATTTGTGTCGCATGGATTTGAAGCTAAACCTTCTACATAGCATTGATTTAAAGCTTAATCATGTGCTTTGCTTGGATTTGAAGCTAACTCGTTTGTTTCGACTGCATTTGAAGCTATGTCACTTATATCCCAAGTGTTTGAAGCTAAATCATTTGTTACGCATGGATTTGAAGCTAAACCTTCTACAGCGGATTGATTTGAAGATAAATCATGGGTTTCGCTTGGATATGAATCTAACTCGTTTGTTTAGTCTGCATTTGAAGCTATGTCACTTATATCGCAAGTATCTGATGTTAAATCATTTGTTTCGCATGGATTTGAAGGTAATCCTTCTACATCGCATCGATTTGCAGCTAAATCATGTCAATCGCATAGATTTGAAGCTAACTCGTTCGTTTCGCCTGCATTTGTAGATATATCATTTATATCGCAAGTATTTGAAGCTAAATCATTTGTTCCGCATGGATTTGAAGCTAAGCATTCTACTTCGAATTGATTTGAAGCTAAATCATGTGTATCGCATGGATTTTGAAGCTAACTCGATTGATTCGTCTGCATTTGAAGCTATATCACTTATATCGCAAGTATCTTATGCTAAATCAATTGTTTCTCATGGATTTGAAGCTAAACTTTCTACATCGCATTGATTTGCTGCTAAATCATGTGCTTCGCTTGGATTTGAAGGTAAACTTTATACATCGCATTGATTTGAAGCTAAATAATGTGTTCCGCTTGGATTTGAAGTTAACTCATTTGTTTCGACTGCATTTGAAGCTATATCACTTATATCCCAAGTGTTTGAAGCTAAATCATTTGTTTCGCATTGATTTGAAGATAATCCTTCTACTGCGCATTGATTTGAACCTAAATCATGTGTTTTGCATGGTTTTGAAGCTAAATCATGTGTTTCGTATGGATTTGAATCTAACTCGTTTCTTTCGCCTGCATTTGAAGCTGTTTCATTTATACCGCAAGTATTTGAAAGTAAATCATTTGTTTCGCATGGATTTGAAGCTAAACCTTCTACATCGCATTGATTTGAAGCTAAATCATTTGTTTTGCATGGATTTGATGCTAACTCGTTTGTTTCTCCAGCATTTGAAACAACATCACTTATATCGCAAGTATCTGAACCTAAATCATTTGTTTCGCATGGATTTGAAGCTAAGCCTTCTACTTCGTATTGATTTGAAGCTAAATCATGTGTTTCGCTTGGATTTGAAGCTATACCTTCTACATCGCTTTGATTTGAAGCTAAATCATGTGTTTTCCTTGGATTTTATGCTAACTCGTTTGTTTCCCCTGCATTTGAAGCTGTTTCAGTTATATCGCAAGTATCTGATGCTAAAACATGTGTGTTGCTTGGATTTGAAGCTATGCCTTCTACTTCACGTGGATTTAAAGCTAAATGATGTGTACCGCATGGATTTTGAAGCTAACTCGTTTGATTCGTCTGCATTTGATGCTACATCAATTACATCGCAAGCATCTGAACCTAAATCATTTGTTTCGCATGGATTTGTAGCTAAACCTTCTACATCGCATTGAGTTGAAGCTAAATCATTTGTTTCGCATGGATTTGAAGCTAAATCATTTGTTTCGCATGGATTTGAAGCTAAACCTTCTACATCGCATTGATTTGAAGCTAAATCATGTGTTTCGCTTGGATTTGAAGCTAAACCGTCTACGTCGCATTGATTTGAAACTAAATCATGTTTTTTGCATGGAATTGATGCTAACTCGTTTGTTTCTCCTGCATTTGAAGCTATATCACTTATATCGCAAGTATCTGAACCTAAATCATTTGTTTCGCATGAATTTGTAGCTAAGCCTTCTACTTCGCATGGATTTAAAGCTAAATGATGTGTACCGCATGGATTTTGAAGCTGACTCGTTTGATTCGTCTGCATTTGATGCTACATCACTTTTATCGCAAGCATCTGAACCTAAATCATTTGTTTGCATGGATTTGAAGCTAAACCTTCTACATCGTATTGATTTGAAGCTGAATCATTTGTTTTGCATGGATTTGAAGCTAAGCCTTCTACTTCGCGTTGATTTGAAGCTAAAGCATGTGTTTCGTTTGGTTTTGAAGCTACTTCGTTTGTTTCGCCTGCATTTGAAGCTATATCACTTATATCGCAAGTATCTGATGCAAGTCATTTGAGTCGCATGGATTTGAAGCTAAACCTTACAAATCGCATTGGTTTGAAGCTAAATCGTGCACATCGCATTGGTTTGAAGCTAGACCTTCCACATCGCATTGTTTTGAAGCTAAATAATGTGTTTCGTATGGAGTTGAAGCTAGCACGTTTGTTTCGTCAGCATTTGAAGTTATATCACTTATATCGCAAGTATCTGAAGCTGAATGATTTGTTTCGCATGGATTTGAAGATAAGCCTTCTACTTCGCATTGATTTAAAGCTAAATCATGTGTTTCGCATGGATTTGAAGCCAACTCGTTAGTTTCGCTTGCATTTGAAGCTACATCATATATATCGCAAGTATTTGAAGCTAATTCATTTGTGTCGCATGGATTTGAAGCTAAACCTTCTACATCGCATTGATTTGAAGCTTAATCATGTGTTTCGCATGGATTTGAAGCTAACTCGTTTGTTTCCTCTGCATTTGAAGCTATGTCACTTATATCACAAGTATCTGAAGCTAAATCATTTGTTTCGTATGGATTTGAAGCTAAACGTTCTACATCGTATTGATTTGAAGCTGAATCATTTGTTTTGCATGGATTTGAAGCTAAGCCTTCATACATCGCATTGCTTTGAAGCTAAATCATGTGATTCGCATGGATTTGAATCTAACTCGTCTGTTTCGTCTGCATTTGAAGCTATATCACTTACATGCCAAGCGTTTGAAAGTAAATTATTTGTTTCGCCTGGATTTGAAATTAAACCTTCCAAATCGCACTGATTTGAAGCTAAATCGTGTGATTCGCTTGGATTTGAAGTTAAATCGTTTGTTTCCCCTGCATTTGAAACTATATCACTTATATCACAACTATCTGATGTTAAATCATTTGTTTCGCATGGATTTGAAGCAAAGCCTTCTACATCGCATTGAATTGAAGCTTCATCATGTGTTTTGCATGATTTTGAAGCTAACTCGTTTGTTTCTCCGGCATTTGAATCTATATCACTTATATCGCATGTATCTGATGCTAAATCATTTGTTTCGCATGGATTTGAAGCTAAACCTTCTACATGGCATTGATTTGAAGCTAAATCATGTGATTCGTTTGGATTTGAAGCTAGCTCGTTTGTTTCGCCTGCATTTGAAGCTATGTCTCTTATATCGCAAGTGTCTGAAGCTCAGTCATCGGTTTCGCATGGATTTGAAGCTAAACCTTCTGCATCGCATTAATTTTAATTAAATCATGTGTTTCGCATGGAATTGAAGCTAACTGGTTTGTTTCGTCTGCATTTGGAGTTGTGCCACTTATATCGCTAGTATCTGAAGCTAAACCATTGGTTTCGCATGGATTTGAAGCTAAACCTTATACTTCGCATTGATTTGTTGCTAAATCATGTGTTTCGCATGGAATTGAAGCTAACTGGTTTGTTTCGTCTGCATTTGAAGCTATATCACTTGTATCGCAAGTATTTGAAGAAAAAACGTTTGTTTCGCATGGATTTGAAGCTAAGCCATCTACTTCGCATTGATTTGAATCTAAATCATTTGTTTCGGATGGATTTAAAGCTAATCCTTCTACATCGCATTCATTTGCAGCTAAGTCATGTGTTTCGCATGGATTTGAAGCTAACTCGTTTGTTTCGTCTGCATTTGAAGCTATATCACTCATAGCCCAAGTATTTGAAGCTAAATCATTTGTTTCGCATTGATTTGAAGCTAAAATTTCTACATTGCATTGATTTGAAGCGACATCATGTGTTTCGCTTGGATATGAATCTAACTCGTTTGTTTGGTCTGCATTAGAAGCTATATCACTTATATCGCAAGTCTTTGAAGCTAAATGTTGTGTATCGCTTGGATTTTGATGATAACTCGATTGATTCGTCTGCATTTGAAGCTATAGCACTTATATCGCAAGTATCTGAAGCTAAATAATTTGTTTCGCACGGATTTGAAGCTAGGACATCTAGTTGGTATTTATTTGTAGCTAAATCGTGAGTTGCGCATGAATTAGAAGCTAAACCTTCTACATAGCATTGATTTGCAGCTTAATCATGTGTTTCGCATGGATTTGAAACTAAACCATGTGTTTTGCATGAATTTGAACCTAAATCATGTCTTTCGCATGCATTTGAAGCTATATCACTTGTAACGCAAGTATCGGAAGCTAAATCATTTGTTTCGCATGGATTTGAAGCGAAACCCTCTACATCGCATTGCATTGAAACTAAATCATTTGTTTCGCAAGGATTTGAAACTAAACCTTCTACATCGCATTGATTTGAAGTTAAATCATGTGTTTCGCTTGGATATGAAGCTAACTCGTTTGTTTCGTCTGCATTTGAAGCTATATCACTTATATCGCAAGTATCTGAAGCTAAATCATTTGTTTCGCTTGTATTTGAAGCTAAACCTTCCACATCGCATTGATTTGAAGCTAAATCGTGTGTTTCGCATGGTTATGAAGCTAACTCATTCGTATCGCCTGCATTTGATGCTATATCACTTATATCGCAAGTATCTGAAGCTAAATAATTTGTTTCGCATGCATTTGAAGCTATATCACTTGTATCGCAAGTATCGGAAGCTAAATCATTTGTTTCGCATGGATTTGAAGCTAAACCTTCTACATCGCATTGATTTGAAGCTAAATCTTTTGTTTCGCAAGGATTTGAAGCTAATTCGTTAGTTTCGCCTGCATTTGAAACTATATCAATATATCGCAAGTATCTGAACCTAAATCATTTGTTTCGCATGGATTTGAAGATAAGCCTTCTACTTCGTATCGATTTGAAGCTAAATGATATGTATCGCATGGATTTTGAACCTACCCCGTATGATTCGTCTCCATTTGCAGCTAAATCACTAATGTCCCAAGTGTTTGAAGCTAAATCATTTGTTTCTCATCGATTTGAAGCTAAACATTCTACATCGCATTGGTTTGAAGCTTAATCATGTGCTTTGCTTGGATTTGAAGCTAACTCGTTTGTTTCGACTGCATTTGAAGCTATGTCACTTATATCGCAAGTATCTGATGTTAAATCAATTGTTTCGCATGAATTTGAAGCTAAACCTACTATATCGCATTGATTTGTAGCTAAGTCATGTGTTTCGCATGGATTTGAAGTTAACTCGATTGTTTCGTCTGCATTTGAAGCTATATCACTTATATCGCAAGTATCTGAAGCTGAATCATTTGTGTCGCATGGTTTTGAAGCTAAACCTTCTTCATCGAATAGATTTGAAGCTAACTCGTTTGTTTCGTCCTCATTTGAATCTATATCACATATATCGCAAGTATTTGAGGAAAAATCATGTGTTTTGCATGGATTTGAAGCTAACTCTTTTGTTTATCCTTCATTTGAAGGTATATCGCTTTTATCGCAAGTATCTGAAGCTAAATTATTTGTTTCGCATGGATATGAAGCTAAACCTTCTACATCGCATTGATTTGCTGCTAAATCATGTGCTTCGCTTGGATTTGAAGGTAAATCTTCTACATCGCATTGATTTGAAGCTAAAATAATGTGTTCCGCTTGGATTTGAAGTTAACTCGTTTGTTTCGACTGCATTTGAAGCTATATCTCTTATATCCCAAGTGTTTGAAGCTAAATCATTTGTTTCGCATTGATTTGAAGCTAAACCTTCTACATAGCATTGGTTTGAAGCTTAATCATGTGCTTTGCTTGGATTTGAAGCTAACTCGTTTGTTTCGTCTGCATTTGAAGCTATATCACTTATATCGCAAGTATCTGAATCTAAATCATTTGTGTCTCATGGATTTGAAGCCAAACCTTCTACATCGCATTGATTTGCAGCTAAATCATGTGTTTCGCATGGAATTGAAGCTAACTAGTTTGATCGTCTGCATTTGAAGCAATATCACTTATATCGCAAGTATCTGAAGCTAAATCATCGGTTTCGCATGGATTTGAAGCTCAACCTTCTACATCGCATTGATTTTCAGATAAATCGTGCGTTTTGCATGGCTTTGAAGCTAACTCGTTTGTTTCGTCTGCATTTGAAGCTATATCACATATATCCCAAGTGTTTGAAGATCAATCATTTGCTTCGCATGGATTTGAAACTAATCCATCTACATCGCATTGTTTTAAAGCTAAATCGTGTGTTTCGCTTGGATTGGAAACTAACTCGTTTGTTTCGTCTGCATTTGAAGCTATATCACTTGTATCCCAAGTATCTGAAGCTGAATCATTTGTGTCGCATGGTTTTGAAGCTAAACCTTCTTCATCGAATAGATTTGAAGCTAACTCGTTTGTTTCGTCCTCATTTGAATCTATATCACATATATCGCAAGTATTTGAGGAAAAATCATGTGTTTTGCATGGATTTGAAGCTAACTCTTTTGTTTATCCTTCATTTGAAGGTATATCGCTTTTATCGCAAGTATCTGAAGCTAAATTATTTGTTTCGCATGGATTTGAAGCTAAACCTTCTACATCGCATTGATTTGCTGCTAAATCATGTGCTTCGCTTGGATTTGAAGGTAAATCTTCTACATCGCATTGATTTGAAGCTAAATAATGTGTTCCGCTTGGATTTGAAGTTAACTCGTTTGTTCCTACTGCATTTGAAGCTGTATCACTTATATCCCAAGTGTTTGAAGCTAAATCATTTGTTTCGCATTGATTTGAAGCTAAACCTTCTACATCGGATTGATTTGAAGCTAAATCATGTGTTTCGCTCGGATATGAAGCTAACTCGATTGATTCGTCTGCATTTGAAGCTATATCACTTATATCCCAAGTGTTTGAAGCTAAACCATTTGTGTCGCATGGATTTGAAGCTAAACCTTCTACATAGCATTGATTTAAAGCTTAATCATGTGCTTTGCTTGGATTTGAAGCTAACTCGTTTGTTTCGACTGCATTTGAAGCTATGTCACTTATATCCCAAGTGTTTGAAGCTAAATCATTTGTTACGCATGGATTTGAAGCTAAACCTTCTACATCGGATTGATTTGAAGATAAATCATGGGTTTCGCTTGGATATGAATCTAACTAGTTTGTTTAGTCTGCATTTGAAGCTATGTCACTTATATCCCAAGTGTTTGAAGCTAAATCATTTGTTACGCATGGATTTGAAGCTAAACCTTCTACATCGGATTGATTTGAAGATAAATCATGGGTTTCGCTTGGATATGAATCTAACTCGTTTGTTTAGTCTGCATTTGAAGCTATGTCACTTATATCGCAAGTATCTGAAGCTGAATGATTTGTTTCGCATGGGTTTGAAGATAAGCCTTCTACTTCGCATTGATTTAAAGCTAAATCATGTGTTTCGCATGGATTTGAAGCCAACTCGTTAGTTTCGCTTGCATTTGAAGCTACATCATATATATCGCAAGTATTTGAAGCTAATTCATTTGTGTCGCGTGGATTTGAAGCTAAACCTTCTACATCGCATTGATTTGAAGCTTAATCATGTGTTTCGCATGGATTTGAAGCTAACTCGTTTGTTTCCTCTGCATTTGAAGCTATGTCACTTATATCACAAGTATCTGAAGCTAAATCATTTGCTTCGTATGGATTTGAAGCTAAACGTTCTACATCGTATTGATTTGAAGCTGAATCATTTGTTTTGCATGGATTTGAAGCTAAGCCTTCATACATCGCATTGCTTTGAAGCTAAATCATGTGATTCGCATGGATTTGAATCTAACTCGTCTGTTTCGTCTGCATTTGAAGCTATATCACTTACATGCCAAGCGTTTGAAAGTAAATTATTTGTTTCGCCTGGATTTGAAATTAAACCTACCAAATCGCACTGATTTGAAGCTAAATCGTGTGATTCGCTTGGATTTGAAGTTAACTCGTTTGTTTCCCCTGCATTTGAAACTATATCACTTATATCACAACTATCTGATGTTAAATCATTTGTTTCGCATGGATTTGAAGCAAAGCCTTCTACATCGCATTGAATTGAAGCTTCATCATGTGTTTTGCATGATTTTGAAGCTAACTCGTTTGTTTCTCCGGCATTTGAATCTATATCACTTATATCGCATGAATCTGATGCTAAATCATTTGTTTCGCATGGATTTGAAGCTAAACCTTCTTCATCGAATAGATTTGAAGCTAACTCGTTTGTTTCGTCCTCATTTGAATCTATATCACATATATCGCAAGTATTTGAGGAAAAATCATGTGTTTTGCATGGATTTGAAGCTAACTCTTTCGTTTATCCTTCATTTGAAGGTATATCGCTTTTATCGCAAGTATCTGAAGCTAAATTATTTGTTTCGCATGGATTTGAAGCTAAACCTTCTACATCGCATTGATTTGCTGCTAAATCATGTGCTTCGCTTGGATTTGAAGGTAAATCTTCTACATCGCATTGATTTGAAGCTAAATAATGTGTTCCGCTTGGACTTGAAGTTAACTCGTTTGTTCCTACTGCATTTGAAGCTGTATCACTTATATCCCAAGTGTTTGAAGCTAAATCATTTGTTTCGCATTGGTTTGAAGCTAAACCTTCTACATCGGATTGATTTGAAGCTAAATCATGTGTTTCGCTCGGATATGAAGCTAACTCGATTGATTCGTCTGCATTTGAAGCTATATCACTTATATCCCAAGTGTTTGAAGCTAAATCATTTGTGTCGCATGGATTTGAAGCTAAGCCTTCTACTTCGCAATGATTTGAAGCTAAGTCATGCGTTTCGCATAGATTTGAAGCTAACACGTTTGTTTCGCATGCATTTTAAGGTAAATCATGTTTATCACATGTATCTGAAGCTAAACCATTTGTGTCGCATGGATTTGAAGCTAAACCTTCTACATAGCATTGATTTAAAGCTTAATCATGTGCTTTGCTTGGATTTGAAGCTAACTCGTTTGTTTCGACTGCATTTGAAGCTATGTCACTTATATCCCAAGTGTTTGAAGCTAAATCATTTGTTACGCATGGATTTGAAGCTAAACCTTCTACAGCGGATTGATTTGAAGATAAATCATGGGTTTCGCTTGGATATGAATCTAACTCGTTTGTTTAGTCTGCATTTGAAGCTATGTCACTTATATCGCAAGTATCTGATGTTAAATCATTTGTTTCGCATGGATTTGAAGGTAATCCTTCTACATCGCATCGATTTGCAGCTAAATCATGTCAATCGCATAGATTTGAAGCTAACTCGTTCGTTTCGCCTGCATTTGTAGATATATCATTTATATCGCAAGTATTTGAAGCTAAATCATTTGTTCCGCATGGATTTGAAGCTAAGCATTCTACTTCGAATTGATTTGAAGCTAAATCATGTGTATCGCATGGATTTTGAAGCTAACTCGATTGATTCGTCTGCATTTGAAGCTATATCACTTATATCGCAAGTATCTTATGCTAAATCAATTGTTTCTCATGGATTTGAAGCTAAACTTTCTACATCGCATTGATTTGCTGCTAAATCATGTGCTTCGCTTGGATTTGAAGGTAAACTTTATACATCGCATTGATTTGAAGCTAAATAATGTGTTCCGCTTGGATTTGAAGTTAACTCATTTGTTTCGACTGCATTTGAAGCTATATCACTTATATCCCAAGTGTTTGAAGCTAAATCATTTGTTTCGCATTGATTTGAAGCTAAACCTTCTACATCGCATTGATTTGAAGCTAAATAATGTGTTCCGCTTGGATTGGAAACTAACTCGTTTGTTTCGTCTGCATTTGAAGCTATATCACTTATATCCCAAGTGTTTGAAGCTGAATCATTTGTTTCGCATGGATTTGAAGCTAAACCTTCTACATCGGATTGATTTGAAGATAAATCATGGGTTTCGCTTGGATATGAATCTAACTCGTTTGTTTAGTCTGCATTTGAGCTAATCACTTATATAGCAAGTATCTGAAGCTAAATCATTTGTGTCGCATGGATTTGAAGCTAAGCCTTCTACATCGCAATGATTTGAAGCTAAGTCATGTGTTTCGCATGGATTTGAAGCTATCTCGTTTGTTTCGCATGCATTTTAAGTTAAATCATGTTTATCACATGTATCTGAAGCTAAACCATTTGTGTCGCATGGATTTGAAGCTAAACCTTCTACATAGCATTGGTTTGAAGCTTAATCATGTGCTTTGCTTGGATTTGAAGCTAACTCGTTTGTTTCGTCTGCATTTGAAGCTATATCACTTATATCGCAAGTATCTGAATCTAAATCATTTGTGTCTCATGGATTAGAAGCCAAACCTTCTACATCGCATTGATTTGAAGCTAAATAATGTGTTCCGCTTGGATTGGAAACTAACTCGTTTGTTTCGTCTGCATTTGAAGCTATATCACTTATATCCCAAGTGTTTGAAGCTAAATCATTTGTTTCGCATGGATTTGAAGCTAAACCTTCTACATCGGATTGATTTGAAGATAAATCATGGGTCTCGCTTGGATATGAATCTAACTCGTTTGTTTAGTCTGCATTTGAGCTAATCACTTATATAGCAAGTATCTGAAGCTAAATCATTTGTGTCGCATGGATTTGAAGCTAAGCCTTCTACATCGCAATGATTTGAAGCTAAGTCATGTGTTTCGCATGGATTTGAAGCTAACTCGTTTGTTTCGCATGCATTTTAAGCTAAATCATGTTTATCACATGTATCTGAAGCTAATCCATTTGTGTCGCATGGATTTGAAGCTAAACCTTCTACATAGCATTGGTTTGAAGCTTAATCATGTGCTTTGCTTGGATTTGAAGCTAACTCGTTTGTTTCGACTGCATTTGAAGCTATGTCACTTATGTCGCAAGTATCTGATGTTAAATCAATTGTTTCGCATGAATATGAAGCTAAACCTACTATATCGCATTGATTTGTAGCTAAGTCATGTGTTTCGCATGGATTTGAAGTTAACTCGTTTGTTTCGTCTGCATTTCAAGCTATATCACTTATATCGCAAGTATCTGAAGCTGAATCATTTGTGTCGCATGGTTTTGAAGCTAAACCTTCTTCATCGAATAGATTTGAAGCTAACTCGTTTGTTTCGTCCTCATTTGAATCTATATCACATATATCGCAAGTATTTGAGGAAAAATCATGTGTTTTGCATGGATTTGAAGCTAACTCTTTTGTTTATCCTTCATTTGAAGGTATATCGCTTTTATCGCAAGTATCTGAAGCTAAATTATTTGTTTCGCATGGATTTGAAGCTAAACCTTCTACATCGCATTGATTTCCTGCTAAATCATGTGCTTCGCTTGGATTTGAAGGTAAATCTTCTACATCGCATTGATTTGAAGCTAAATAATGTGTTCCGCTTGGATTTGAAGTTAACTCGTTTATTCCGACTGCATTTGAAGCTGTATCACTTATATCCCAAGTGTTTGAAGCTAAATCATTTGTTTCGCATTGATTTGAAGCTAAACCTTCTACATCGGATTGATTTGAAGCTAAATCATGTGTTTCGCTCGGATATGAAGCTAACTCGATTGATTCGTCTGCATTTGAAGCTATATCACTTATATCCCAAGTGTTTGAAGATAAATCATTTGTGTCGCATGGATTTGAAGCTAAGCCTTCTACTTCGCAATGATTTGAAGCTAAGTCATGCGTTTCGCATAGATTTGAAGCTAACACGTTTGTTTCGCATGCATTTTAAGGTAGATCATGTTTATCACATGTATCTGAAGCTAAACCATTTGTGTCGCTTGGATTTGAAGGTAAACTTTCTACATCGCATTGATTTGAAGCTAAATAATGTGTTCCGCTTGGATTTGAAGTTAACTCGTTTGTTTCGACTGCATTTGAAGCTATATCACTTATATCCCAAGTGTTTGAAGCTAAATCATTTGTTTCGCATTGATTTGAAGCTAAACCTTCTACATCGCATTGATTTGAAGCTAAATAATGTGTTCCGCTTGGATTTGAAGTTAACTCGTTTGTTTCGACTGCATTTGAAGCTATATCACTTATATCCCAAGTGTTTGAAGCTAAATCATTTGTTTCGCATTGATTTGAAGCTAAACCTTCTACATCGGATTGATTTGAAGCTAAATCATGTGTTTCGCTCGGATATGAAGCTAACTCGAATGATTCGTCTGCATTTGAAGCTATATCACTTATATCCCAAGTGTTTGAAGCTAAATCATTTGTGTCGCATGGATTTGAAGCTAAGCGTTCTACTTCGCAATGATTTGAAGCTAAGTCATGTGTTTCGCATAGATTTGAAACTAACACGTTTGTTTCGCATGCATTTTAAGGTAAATCATGTTTATCACATGTATCTGTAGCTAAACCATTTGTGTCACATGGATTTGAAGCTAAACCTTCTACATAGCATTGATTTAAAGCTTAATCATGTGCTTTGCTTGGATTTGAAGCTAACTCGTTTGTTTCGCCTGCATTTGAAGCTATGTCACTTATATCCCAAGTGTTTGAAGCTAAATCATTTGTTTCGCGTGGATTTGAAGCTAAACCTTCTACATCGCACTGATTTGAAGATAAATTATGTGTTTCGCATGGATTTGAAGGTAACTCGTTAGTTTCGCCTGCATTTGAAGCTATATCACTTATATCGCAAGTATCTGCTGCAAGTCATTTGTGTCGCATGGATTTGAAGCTAAACCTTACACATCGCATTGGTTTGAAACTAAATCTTGCACATCGCATTGGTTTGAAGCTAAACCTTCCACATCGCATTGTTTTAAAGCTAAATAATGTGTTCCGTATGGAGTTGAAGCTAGCACGTTTGTTTCGTCTGCATTTGAAGTTATATCACTTATATCGCAAGTATCTGAAGCTGAATCATTTGTTTCGCATTGATTTGAAGATAATCCTTCTACTTCGCATTGATTTGAAGCTAAATCATGTGTTTTGCATGGATTTGAAGCTAAATCATGTGTTTCGCATGGATTTGAAGCTAACTCGTTTCTTTCACCTGCATTTGAAGCTGTTTCATTTATACCGCAAGTATTTGAAAGTAAATCATTTGTTTCGCATGGATTTGAAGCTAAACCTTCTATATCGCATTGATTTGAAGCTAAATCATTTGTTTTGCATGGATTTGATGCTAACTCGTTTGTTTCTCCTGCATTTGAAACAACATCACTTATATCGCAAGTATCTGAACCTAAATCATTTGATTCGCATGGATTTGAAGCTAAGCCTTCTACTTCGTATTGATTTGAAGCTAAATCATGTGTTTCGCTTGGATTTGAAGCAATACCTTCTACATCGCTTTGATTTGAAGCTAAATCATGTGTTTTGCATGGATTTGATGCTAACTCGTTTGTTTCCCCTGCATTTGAAGCTATTTCAGTTATATCGCAAGTATCTGATGCTAAATCATGTGTGTTGCTTGGATTTGAAGCTAAGCCTTCTACTTCACGTGGATTTAAAGCTAAATGATGTGTACAGCATGGATTTTGAAGCTAACTCGTTTGACTCGTCTGCATTTAATGCTACATCAATTACATCGCAAGCATCTGAACCGAAATCATTTGTTTCGTATGGATTTGTAGCTAAACCTTCTACATCGTATCGATTTGAAGCTAAATGATATGTATCGCATGGATTTTGAAGCTATCCCGTTTGATTCATCTGCATTTGCAGCTATATCACTTACATCGCATGTGTTTGAAGCTAAATCATTTATTTCGCATGGATTTGTAGCTAAGCCTTCTACTTCGCATGGATTTAACGCTAAATGATGTGTACCGCATGGATTTTGAAGCTAACTCGTTTGATTCGTCTGCATTTGATGCTACATCACTTATATCGCAAGCATCTGAACCTGAATCATTTGTTTCGCATGGATTTGAAGCTAAACCTTCTACATCGTATTGATATGAAGCTGAATCATTTGTTTTGCATGGATTTGAAGCTAAGCCTTCTACTTCGCGTTGATTTGAAGCTAAAGCATGTGTTTCGTTTGCATTTGAAGCTACTTCGGTTGTTTCGCCTGCATTTGAATCTATATCACTTATATCGCAAGTATCTGATGCAAGTCATTTGAGTCGCATGGATTTGAAGCTAAACCTTACAAATCGCACTGGTTTGAAGCTAAATCGTGCACATCGCATTGGTTTGAAGATAAACCTTCCACATCGCATTGTTTGAAGCTAAACAATGTGTTTCGTATGGAGTTGAAGCTAGCACGTTTGTTTCGTCTGCATTTGCAGCTATATCACTTATATCACAAGTGTTTGAAACTAAATCATTTGTTTCGCATGGATTTGAAGCTAAACCTTCTACATCGCATTGATTTGAAGCTAAATCATGTGTTTCGCTTGGATTTGAAGCTAAGCCTTCTACTTGACGTGGATTTATAGCTAAATGATGTGTACCGCACGGATTTTGAAGCTAACTCGTTTGATTCGTCTGCACTTGATGCTACATCAATTACATCGCAAGCATCTGAACCTAAATCATTTGTTTCGCATGGATTTGTAGCTAAACCTTCTACATCGTATCGATTTGAAGCTAAATCATTCGTTTCGCATGGATTTGAAGCTAAACCTTCTACATCGCATTGATTTGAAGCTAAATTATGTGTTTCGCTTGGATTTGAAGCTAAGCCTTCTACTTCACGTGGATTTAAAGCTAAATGATATGTATCGCATGGATTTTGAAGCTATCCCGTTTGATTCGTCTGCATTTGCAGCTATATCACTTATATCACAAGTGTTTGAAGCTAAATCATTTGGTTCGCATGGATTTGAATCTAAACCTTCTACATCGCATTGATTTGAAGGTAAATCATGTGTTTCGCTTGGATTTGAAGCTATACCTTCTACATCGCTTTGATTTGAAGCTAAATCATGTGTTTTGCCTGGATTTGTTGCTAACTCGTTTGTTTCCCCTGCATTTGAAGCTATGTCAGTTATATCGCAAGTATCTGATGCTAAATCATTTGTTTCGCATGGATTTGAAGCTAAGCCTTCTACTTCACATGGATTTAAAGCTAAATGATGTGTACCGCATGGATTTTTAAGCTAACTCGTATGATTCGTCTGCATTTGATGCTACATCACTTATATCGCAAGCATCTGAACCTAAATCATTTGTTTCGCATGGATTTGTAGCTAAACCTTCTACATCGCATTGATTTGAAGCTAAATCATTTGTTTTGCATGGATTTGAAGCTAAACCTTCTACATCGCATTGATTTGAAGCTAAATCATGTGTTTCGCTTGGATTTGAATCTAAACCGTCTACGTCGCATTGATTTGAAACTAAATCATGTGTTTTGCATGGATTTGATGCTAACTCGTTTGTTTCCCCTGCATTTGAAGCTACTTCAGTTATATCGCAAGTATCTGAACCTAAATCATTTGTTTCGCATGAATTTGTAGCTAAGCCTTCTACTTCGCATGGATTTAAAGCTAAATGATGTGTACCTGATGGATTTTGAAGCTAACTCGTTTGATTCGTCTGCATTTGATGCTACATCAATTACATCGCAAACATCTGAACCTAAATCATTTGTTTCGCATGGATTTGTAGCTAAACCTTCTACATCGTATCGATTTGAAGCTAAATGCTATGTATCGCATGGATTTTAAAGCTATCCCATTTGATTCGTCTGCATTTGCAGCTATATCACTTATATCACAAGTGTTTGAAGCTAAATCATTTGTTTCGCATGGATTTGAAACTAAACCTTCTACATCGCATTGATTTGAAGCTAAATCATGTGTTTCGCTTGGATTTGTAG
The DNA here is from genome assembly GCF_051020955.1 of Megalopta genalis. NCBI lineage: Eukaryota > Metazoa > Arthropoda > Insecta > Hymenoptera > Halictidae > Megalopta > Megalopta genalis. The sequence goes on from NW_027477901.1 coordinate 49,517, forward strand.
CTATACCTTCTACATCGCTTTGATTTGAAGCTAAATCATGTGTTTTGCATGGATTTTATGCTAACTCGTTTGTTTCCCCTGCATTTGAAGGTATTTTATTAATATCGCAAGTATCTGATGCTAAATCATGTGTTTCGCTTGGATTTGAAGCTAAACCTTCTACATCGCATTGATTTGAAGCTAAATCATGTGTTTTGCATGGATTTGATGCTAACTCGTTTGTTTCCCCTGCATTTGAAGCTATGTCAGTTATATCGCAAGTATCTGATGCTAAATCATTTGTTTCGCATGGATTTGTAGCTAAGCCTTCTACTTCACATGGATTTAAAACTAGATGATGTGTACCGCATGGATTTTTAAGCTAACTCGTTTGATTCGTCTGCATTTGCAGCTATATCACTTATATCACAAGTGTTTGAAGCTAAATCATTTGTTTCGCATGGATTTGAATCTAAACCTTCTACATCGCATTGATTTGAAGCTAAATCATGTGTTTCGCTTGGATTTGAAGCTAAACCTTCTACATAGCATTGATTTGAAGCTAAATCATGTTTTTGGATGGATTTGATACTAACTCGTTTGTTTCCCCTGCATTTGCAGCTATGTCAGTTATATCGCAAGTATCTGATGCTAAATCATTTGTTTCGCATGGATTTGAAGCTAAGCCTTCTACATCGTATTGATTTGAAGCTGAATCATTTGTTTTGCATGGATTTGAAGCTAAGCCTTCTATTTCGCATGGATTTAAATCTAAATGATGTGTATCGCATGGATTTTGAAGCTAACTCGTTTGATTCGTCTGCATTAGAAGCTATATCACTTATATCCCAAGTGTTTGATGTTAAATAATTTGTTTCGCATGGATTTGAAGCTAAACCTTCTACATCACATTGATTTGCAGCTAAATCATGTTTTTCGCTCGGATTTGAAGCTAAACCTTTTACATCGGATTGATTTGCAGCTAAATCATGTGTTTTGCATGGATTTGATGCTAACTCGTTTGTTTCCCCTACATTTGAATCTATATCAGTTATATCGCAAGTATCTGAACCTAAATCATTTGTTTCGCATGGATTTGAATCTAAACCTTCTACATCACATTGATTTGAAGATAAATGATGTGTTTCGCATGGATTTGAAGGTAACTCGTTAGTTTCGCCTGCATTTGAAGCTATATCACTTATATCGCAAGTATCTGAACCTTAATCCTTTGTTTTGCATGGATTTGAAGCTAAACCTTCTACATAGCCTTGATTTGAAGCTTAATCATGTGTTTTGCATGGATTTGAAGCTAACTCGTTTGTTTCGACTGCATTTGAAGCTATATCACTTATATCGCAAGTATCTGATGCTAAATCATTTGTTTTGCATGGATTTGAAGGTAATCCTTCTACATCGCATCGATTTGCAGCTAAATCATGTCATTCGCATTGGTTTGAAGCTAACTCGTTCGTTTCGCCTGCATTTGTAGCTATATCATTTATATCGCAAGTATTTGAAGCTAAATCATTTGTTCCGCATGGATTTGAAGCTAAGCTTTCTACTTCGCATTGATTTGGAGCTAAATCATGTGTTTCGCTCGGATATGAAGCTAACTCGTCTGTTTAGTCTGCATTTGAAGCTATATCACTTATATCACAAGTATCTGAAGGTGAAACATTTGTGTCGCATGGTGTTGAAGCTAAACCTTCTACGTAGCATTGATTTGAAGCTAAATCATGTGTTTCGCTTGTACTTGAAGCTAACTCGTTTGTTTCGTCTGCATTTGAAGCTATATCACTTATATCCCAAGTGTTTGAAGCGAAATCATTTGATTCGCATGGATTTGAAGCTAAGCCTTCTACTTCGTATTGATTTGAAGCTAAATCATGTGTTTCGCTTGGATTTGAAGCAATACCTTCTACATCGCTTTGATTTGAAGCTAAATCATGTGTTTTGCATGGATTTGATGCTAACTCGTTTGTTTCCCCTGCATTTGAAGCTATTTCAGTTATATCGCAAGTATCTGATGCTAAATCATGTGTGTTGCTTGGATTTGAAGCTAAGCCTTCTACTTCACGTGGATTTAAAGCTAAATGATATGTATCGCATGGATTTTGAAGCTATCCCGTTTGATTCGTCTGCATTTGCAGCTATATCACTTATATCACAAGT